>NW_006781590.1:428255-463929 GCF_000442215.2 Lipotes vexillifer
AAAATAAATAAATAAATAAATAAATGTTGGTGAGGATGTGGAGAAATTGGAACCCTGTGCACTGCTGGTGGGAAAGTAAAATGGCACAGCTGCTATGGAAAACAGTATGGCAGTTCCTCAAAAAATTAAAAATAGAATTACCATATGATCTAGCAATCCCACTTCTAGGTATATAACCAAAAGATTTGAAAGCAGGAACTTGAACAGATATTTGTACACCTGTGTTCATAGAAGCATTATAGGCAAAAAGTGAAAGCAACCCAAGTGTCCATCAATGGAATAATGGATAAACAAAATATGGTATATATATATATATTTATATATATATATATATATATATATATAGAGAGAGAGAGAGAGAGAGAGAGAGAGAGTCATCTCTTGTAATCTCTTATATCCACAGGGGATCAGTTCCAGGACCCCCTCATATGCCAAAACCTGAGGATGCTCATGTCCTTTGTATAAAATGGTCTAGTATCAATGTTTGCATATAATCTATGCACATTTTTCCATATACTTTAAATCATCTCTAGATTACTGGTAATACCTAATACAATGTAAATGCTATGTAAATCGTTGCCTGCCATGCGGCAATTCAAGTTTTGCTTTTTGGAACTTTCTGGAAAAATTAAAAAAAATTTTTTTCGATGTGCGATTGGTTGAATCATGGATGTGGAACCCATGGATATGGAGGGCTGACTGTACTTACAATGAAATATTATTCAGCCTTAAAAAGGAAGGAAACTCTGACATGTGCTACAATATGGATGAACCTTGAAGACATTGTTAAGTGAAATAAGCCAGCCATAAAAGGACAAATACTGTCTGATTCCACTTATATGAGGTACCTAGTCAAATTCATAGAGACAGAAAGTAGAATGGTGGTTGCCAGGGGCTGTGGGGAGGGGAGAATGTGATGGTTTATTGGATATAAAGTTTCAGTTTGGGAAAATGAAAAGAATTCTGGAGATTGGCTGTACAACAATGTGAATGTACTTTACTGAACTGTACACTAAAAATTAGTTAGGATGGTAAATTTTATGTATATTTTACCACAATTAAAAAGAAATAAAATGTCAGGTGGTGATAAGGCCCCTGGAAGAGATAAAACAAGATGAGTGTGGGAACACATGGGATTTGCGGGGAGGGGTGTGGATTGATATTTTATATTTGGTGATCAGAGAAGACCTCCCTAATGAGTGACAGTCAGGCAGAGGCATGAAGTATGTGAAGGAGGGGACCCACCTCTGGGAGAAGAGCGTTTTAGGCAGATGTTAAAGCACATGGGAATGGTCAACGGTAGGACCAGTTTGGTGTGTTCCGGGAATAGGGAATAGGGAGCTTGCCAGTGCAGCTCAAGCAAAGTAGGTGAGGAGGAAGGTGGTAGAATGAGATCTCGCAGAGGTGGGGGTGGACAGATTGTGTTTCAGGTTATGATACTGAGTGTGTATAAACATGTCCTCGCATTAATAAAATATGGGTATTATATTTCTCTATAATTGTAGGCATGGTGTCGGTTTGTTGGAAAGCAGATGATTGTATTGATCTAAATCATGTGTGTTTCACTCTATACCTCTGCAGTTAACAGATGAACATTTGTGTTGGCTCACACATTCCATAAACTGTATTCAGTATGATTCTCACCCCCTCAACCCCCCAACTCTGCCTCCTCTGGCCATTCTTCTAAAGGAATGTTTCCAGAATGTTCACATTACAGAATTAACATTGTGTCTAAGTCTTCAGAGTCAGAAATTAAAGCTTATTTTAAGAATTCCATTATTGTGAAAGTAAATTAAAGATTACAGAAATCGAAGTATAAGCCTTATTGATTTTGGTATTATGGGTAATTTCACTGGAAAATATACACTAAGATGAGTTTTCTCAGTGTCTATAAATATCCAGCTAGAGGTTACTATGGATGGTATATATAAAATTAAATAATACATACATGGTTCAGTATATAGTAGCTGTAGTATGCAGCAGAGAGAGTTATTGTTAAAATACTATTATATAAGCTAACCCAAATTTTACATGGAATTGATAAAAAATGAAAATCAAAGCAAAAAAATTTCTACTAATTATGAAATAATGTGGGGTAATGGAGCAAGCTAAGCTCTACCCTCAAAAGACTAGGTTAAGTATATATGTTAAATTATTTCCTAGATGTGTACCCTTTGGAAAGTTATGAATCCTCTCTAAGCCTCAGTTTCTTCACTTGGGGATAATATCCACCCAATATGGTGGCTGTAAGGATTCATTGAGGTATTGTAAGTAAAACACATGGGCTACACAATTAACTGTCATGAAATTATAAATCATGTATCATTAATAATGTCATTCAAATAGGAATCATTCATGCATTTACAGTGGCTCTACTCTAGGAGGGGAATAAGGGTGGAAATCTGACTAGAAGTGGCAGAAACATTGGGCGAATCTGTGTTGATCTGTATAGTAAGTATACTATTTTAGTTAGGTTATATGTTTTTGGGGGGCCTCCTGGGAAGTAGGGCCCCCTGGGCACTACTATAAATTCAGTTATTCTGAATATTGTAGGGTATTTGAATGATACAAAATCAGAAAATGCTGTCATATGTATTATATTAGTATATATAGTAACTAATATCTACGTATTTTGTGTATATATATATATATATATATAGTATATATATATATATAGTAACTAATATCTACATGGTGTGTGTGTGTGTGTGTGTGTGTGTGTGTGTGTGTGTGTGTGTGTGTGTGTGTGTGTGTGTGTCTTTTATAATGCTCTGCATGCAGTGGTGAGCCATGTACCAGCTTGAGAGAACCAATTGTTCAAATATCAGGAATTCTGTGAGCGGATTGTCTTTATGTTGGTAGCTTGAAATTGGCTGTGGAAGGAAATAGGCAATCTCTACAAAGCAATCTTATCTCACAGGCCAATTGTTAAACATTTTCCATCACACCACTGTGTGTTTATCATCTCATTTTAATCTCAAAATGACTCCATAAAATGAGTACCATTATCATTCCCATTTTACAGATGAAGGAATGGAGGCCAGGGAAGTTCAGGTCAGTGGCCCATGGTCACTCAGATAATAAGTAGCAGAGTAGGAATTTTAGTTGCAACAGTCAGGCTCTGGAGTTCATGGCCTTAAATGCTTTGCATTGCTATTATTGATTATTCCCAAAGAGGTGTTCTCTCCTTACAGTGTTTTCTACAAAAAAAAAAAAAAATGCAGCCTCACAATTGAAGGTTGTAATGTACTCTTAAAAGTCATCTATACGGGTTTTCATCAACACCAGAAAATACCGTTTACTCTGGATTGGAAAGGGCCTGGGTTTCTCTCTGCATTCAAATAGTATTCACTATTCTTCCTGAGACTCAGATTCCTCACCAAAATAGTAAAGAATTTGGATTTTCTTATATCTACAATGTCTTCTAGGCGTAAAATTCTTGCTTAACCGAAGCCTGTCCAGTTCTGCCTCTTGGCCCTGATGTTTGGAGATTCAGCATCTGTTCCATGTGTAGCCTGTAGCTCTATCAGTGATTAAGCATTTGACTCCACTGGTAATTTTTCTCTAGTTGTTTCATACAAGTGTATTTTCTGCATAAATTAGGTAGGTTTTAGACTAATAGCCTATTATGGTTTTGCAAGTTAGACTCTAAAGTTTGTGATAGCAGAAACCCTGTCTGTTTGGTTCACTGGTGTAGACTCAGCATCTAGCTTGAATTAGGCATTTGTTGAATGAATAAGTTAAATTTTCTTTGATTCAATTGAACAATTCAATTCAAATGAACAAGGATTAATACTATGGGTAGAGGCTGAATATATTGGGGGTGGAAAGAAAGTGGAAAATCGGACATAGAGATCACTTATGTGATGTAATATGATGTGATGTGTGTGTGTAACATACATATTTGTGTCTATATACACAGAATATGGAATAAAATGGGAGAAACTAGTAGCATTGGTTTTTTTAGGGGTGAAAAACGTGAGTTCAATTGTAAGCCTACTCGCAGTGTCTTCTTATGAGAAGATGCCATGTCTTCTACTTTTTGGGTGAGGGAACTAACTCCCCAAATTGGCTCACCGATGGGACTTGACAAGTTATAAAAACATTCTCCTTAGCGTAATAAGTGATGGGGGTATTCCCACTGTTCCGTCTTTGTCTTTCTAGTTAAGTTCAGGGCCAAGATGAACCCCAGGGATGGCTTAGTGCTTTCTGTCTTTTGTGTTCAGAGTCACTAATCCTCAAGAACTATTTACTGAGAAAGTATGCTGGAAAGAGCCTTGTTAGGGGTATGTAAAATCAATGAAACACAAGTTACCTGCCACCATGGAGCTGTAATCCCCACTTTGCTTGGTGATACATGGATGTGGAGAGTGGTCTGAGAAGGCTTTGAGGGAATCTGACCAACAGAATATGTCCCCTTATTTTATCACAGAGGATCCCCATCTTTCAAAGAATACTTCCACTTTCCAGTGTCATTCATTATATTGGAAATTTATTTCATGAAATGTTTTTTCATTAGACAAGGTGTTCATGCTTATTTTTATTTATTTATCTATTTATCTATCTATCTCTCTATCTATCCATTTATTTATTTATGGCTGTGTTGGGTCTTCGTTTCTGTGCGAGGGCTTTCTTTAGTTGCGGCGAGCGGGGGCCACTGTTCATCACGGTGCGCGGGCCTCTCACTGTCGCGGCCTTCTCTTGTTGCGGAGCACAGGCTCCAGACGCGCAGGGTCAGTAGCTGTGGCACACGGGCTTAGTTGCTCCGCGGCATGTGGGATCTTCCCAGACCAGGGCTCGAACCCGTGTCCCCTGTATTGGCAGGCAGATTCTCAACCACTGCGCCACCAGGGAAGCCCCCATGCTTATTTTTAAAACAGAAATAAAAAGTAATACAGAGAAGAAGAAGAAAAAAGTCTTTCATTATTTTACCGTCCAAAATATAACCAGCATTATTGTGAGACACTTGTTTCCATTTTTACTTTGTATAGTACTTTGTTGGTGTGTGTAGGAAATAATCTGGGCATTTTGCCCAGTTTGGTTTAATTTGTTTACTTGTAAAGTGCCTTAGATTACATTAAACTTATTAAATCATTACTGTTATTAGCTGTTACTAATGATACATTATAACATGTTCTTACCAATCTAAGATTGAAGCAATAAAAAGTTCATTCCCTAGGGCAACCTCATATGTTGTCTCAGGTATGAAATGGTGCACAGTGGAAATATAACTCTAACTACAGTGAAGTTAAAATTCCCTGGATTTTGGTTCTTTAAGTATTTCTTTGTGCTCATTGCTTAGTGCAAAATCAGAGTGGTTCTCTTCTGATCTCCCAATACACTGGCCTTTTCTATTTCCCCAGTTTTTTTCATCACTTCAATCTTTCCTATCTCTACCTGTCAAGACTCAAGTCACAGTTTTACTTCCTACAAGAAAGCTTCCCCCCCACAAAAAAAGAAAGCTTCCCTTATCACACTAACATTCACATCAAACAAATGTATCTCTCATCTCCTCGAATCCCTGCACTACTTAATATCTGTATAATTCATGTGGTATTTATATTCTGTTTCCTTTCTTTTTTATTGTGGTAAAAAAAAACTCATAACACAAAATTGACCATCTTAACCATTTCTAAGCATACAGTTCAGTAATGTTAAGTATATTCACATTGTTGTGCAACCGATCTCCAGAACTTTTTCAACTTGCAAAACTAAAATTCTGTACCCATTAAACAATAATTCCACATTTCCACCTTTCCCCCAGCCCCTTGTAACCACCATTCTACTTTCTATTTTTATGAATTTGGCTACTCTAGATACCTCATGTAAGTAGAATCACACAGTATTTCATATACTATATTTTTCCTTGATTGCAATTATTCACAGATGCATCTTTTCTTTCCTATCAGATTTTAAGCTACTGGAAAGATATTGTCATGTACATTTTCTTTTTTAATGTGTATTTTCTGATCGTTGATGTTGCTTAGAACAGAAAATTTTTAGTTAAATATGTTCAATAAACTTGTGTTAAATAAATAAAGCAATTTGACCCATACAGAGAATTGCTTTAGCTACATGCCGTGCATACTAGTGGAGATCATGAGGGCTACTTATGTAACATTTCTTATTCTCCGGTTTAAGAAATTTTTTTCTCAACAAGTTTTAACTTTGCTGACAGATTTAATGTAGATAATTTGTCTGGGAGTCATTTGTACTAAGTGTTCCCTAAACTCTCTCTTTTCTTATAAGTTTCAGAATAGAAATAAACCCCATGTATTACCAGTACCTTTCAATTAAGTCATGATATTTTATAGTCCTTTAACTAACTTAATGACTTAAACAGCTACATTCCCTAATTTACCTAACTTAGTGACATAGCTGCTAAATTTATCTTAAAAATATTAAAAAAAATAGAGCCATAGAATTTAAAAAATAAAGTTCTCTAATTTTACACATGAAGAAATTGAGTCCAGAGAATTGGGTTTACAGAAGTATGTAACAGATCAGTATCACTTCCCTTCTGGGATGGCACACTTCAGGCATCTACCAGTTGGGGAAGAAATTTTTGGTCAGACAGGTTTTCTTTGCAATCACATCATTTCTGTAGGTGCTGAATGTTGGCAACGTTGACTATCTTTCTACAAACCCTTTTTAGAGAGAAAATATTGCTGATTCTCCCACTTGACCAGTAGCCCTGGAGGAGCTCTGCTGAAGCTAGAGAAAGAGAAGCGGTTAGCGTGACAGATTGCTGTCTTCTTCCTTTAAGGAGCACAGTTAAATCGTTCTGATGATTGGGTGGCGGTGGCAGCGGTTCTTTTCTGAAAATCACTGTAGTGTTTTTAAGATCTTGGGATCTGAAGGTACATTGTCTGGGTTCAAATCCTGGCACTGAATCTTGCTTGCTGTGTGACCTTGGACTGGTTAGAGTTCTTCATCTCTCTAAACCTCAGTTGCCTCATCTGTTAATTGGGGATAATATGTGTAGCACAATCATTGTGAGGATTAAGTGATGCCTACAATATGCAAACACTTCATACTGCTTGATTTAATAACACATCAGACTCTCATATGTCCAGAAAATATACAGGTTCTTTCTGTAAATTTGTTGCCTTTCATTGAAGCAAATCTTTGAGTATGCTTGTGTATATATTTATTTATTGGGTATTATTTGTATGAAATTTAATATTTGTCCGTCAACCATCTATCTCAGTTATCAATTCCTGCATAACAAACCCTTCCAGTATTTAGTGGCCTAAAACTACAGCAAATCGTTTATTTGTTCATGATTCTGCCATCTGTGTGGGACTTGGCCGATTAGCTTGTCTCTGCTCCATGTAGCATCAGCTGGGGCTGCTTGATTGGGGCTGGATGATCCACTTCTCAAATGGCCCATTCACATGCCTGGGAAGTTGGTGCTGGCTGGGGGAGAGGTTCAGTTCTTGCTCAGCTGAGTCCTCAGTTCTTGCTGTTGGCTGCGTTCTCAGTGCTCTTCCATGTGGCCCCAGCATATAGGTCACTTGGGCTTCCTCCTAGCTTGATGGTCTTAGGGTAGTTGGACTATGTACATGGATTAGCTTCCAAATGTGCAAAAAAAGGAAGCTGCTAAGCTTTCTTAAGGTTTAAGCCTGGTTACTGGCACAGAGTATCTTCCACTGTATTTTATTGGTTACAGTGTGTCAGATTTAAGAAGAGGCGACTGTGCAAGGATGTGAATAGTAGGAGGTGTGGTTCATCGGGGTCCGTTAATGTAACAGAATGCCACACCTTTAATCTAATAGAAATATTTGACTACCCTTGGTGTATAAGAGGATATTTATTTGTTATTTCCACAGTTATTCACTGAGCATTTATCCTGTGCCAGGGCTTGTAGTAGGCACCGGGGATACACAAGTGAACAAAATGTACAAGATCCTTGCCTTGATAGAGCATACATCAGGCAATTAAACAAGTGATTTCACTAACTTGTGATTTGACGGTGCTCTGAGAATGGTAAGAACTATATGTTGGCAGGATTTAGCAGAGATCTTAACCTAGTCTGCGGGTTCAGGAAAATTCTGAACTGTGAGGTAAAAACAATACATTCTGTAGGAGTTCAAATGAAAGGAGAGAAGCAGAGTTAAAGTAGGTAAGGAGAAGTCTCTTTTGTCTGGATACTAAATGATGTGAAACGCCTGAAATGGTAAGGTGTAGGGGTAGAAGCATTCCAGGTGAAAAAGCCCAGTGCTGAGAATGGAAGCCAGTGTGTGTGTGAATGATGTGAGTGATTCTTCTCTGTAGCAGCCGTGCTGAGGTTGTACTGCTTCTTTCCTGCTTTCTAACTTAGAGCCACGGGTGTGTGCTTGCAAAATAGCAAGCAGAGAGGAGTGTGCATTTGGTACTCAGGAATCTAGGGATTGACGCTTCGACCTTGAGGTTATCAGCAAAATTCCCAAGTGGTTCCAGAGAGGGAGAGGCAAATGTGCATGGGATATGTATATGTATGTGTACAACTGAATCACTTTGCTGTACGCCTGAAACTAATAGAATATTGTAAATCAACTCTACTTAAAAATAAATAAATAAACTGCACAGGATGGAAGCTTTTAAAGGCTACCTATGCCCATGCCCCCTTACGCCAAATTACCAACTTCCTGATGTTTCCTTGGGCGGGGGGTAGCAATTTCCTCCTACCTCCCCTCCAATCTTTCTTTCTGATAAATCTGTGTTGTCGCCTTCTCTTTTGTTAGCGGAGGGAAACATTAGAGAACTGCCGATTTAACTCAAGTATGCTAAGAAGTTTCCAGAAAAAAAAAAAAAATTTTATGGCCGCGACGCGTGGCTTGCGGAATCTTAGTTCCCCAACGAGGGATTGAACCTGGGCCCTAGGCCATGAAAGCACCGAGTCCTAACCACTGGACCTCCAGGGAATTCCCAATATTTCTTAAAAGTATCATTGTCATTGTTGAATATAACCATTGTCCAATTTCCTATTCAAAATATGAATTCTTATCAATTAGAATAAAATAGGGGCCAGTTTAATCAAATGAGGCATACTCATCTGTGTAATGGGAAAGTTGGGTTAGATCCCATGGTTTAGGTTTCATATGGTGTTTTTGCTTTAGGAATGAAAACGATGTGGTTCGGGTTTTATTTTTTTATTATATTTGTTTGATTTTTAAACATTGGAAGAAAAGCATAACATTGAAATATATTAAATAAAAGTACTATAATAGGAAACCACAAATTTGAGTCAAATTAAAATCTCCATTTACTTCAAGCCTGCACCCCACCGTTACATTTGGCCAAAGAAAAATATGCAACAGTGGTGCCTGGTTTCCCTTTAGATTCATAATCCTGAACCTCCAGGGGCTCTTAATGTTGTCCAGAAATGTTACTGCACTTCCCTCATCCCATGTACTCAGATTTCATTGCATATCACAATCACCAGGGCAGAGTGCTTGTTAGAACAAGACATCCAGGAGTACCTCCCCTCCTAAGTTTCTGATTCAGTAAGTCTGGTGGTCCTTGAGATTTGTAATTTCTGAGAAATTCCCAGATAACACTAGTGCTGCTGGTCTGGGCACCACACTTTGCAAACAAGTGTCTTAGACCATTTACTTTTTCACTCTATTTCATAATTTCATTTCTCCATTCTCTTAAACTTCTAACATCTCCTCCTTCACCTTCACTCTCACCTTCCTTCTGGATTCACTGAGAAAGTTGAAGCCATCAGAAGAGAACTTCCACGAGCTCCCATCAGCACCAGCATGCTCTGTCCACCAAGTAGAGTCAAGCACATAACCAGCTCCAAGTTATTATCTTAGATAAGTCTTAACAAGTATCTTTACAAAAAAATATAGATTTGAATTTATATAGCACACTTATCCTAATAAAATACAGTTCATATCACTTTATATATTGGGTTGTTGTATAATTGTTCAATTGAGTTATACAGCTAAAAACAAAACTGAAAAACCACTGGAGTTTATGACCTTTAAGATCCCTTGCAGCTGAATCATTTTTAGACTTCATTTAATGTAGAATAATGAGACAGGATGATACTCAAGGGAATGGGGGTGTTTCACGACCATGGAAAAATTAAGTAGAGAAAAACTGCAACAGTTATCCTGCCGGACAGACGGTCACTGTCATGATGATGAACTTCTCTAAAGAGTTGCTTATTATTTGTTGCTTATTAGTCACCACATTGAAAGATATGTGACATCATCTGAATTATTTTTTATCCTTTATTTTTTAATTTTTATTTTATATGTATATATAAACCACTGCGCCACCAGGGAAGCCCTATTTTTTATTTCTAAAAAAATTTTTGGCGGTGCCACGCGGCCACCTGATCAGGGATCGAATCTGCAGCCCCTGCGTTGGAAGCGTGGAGTCTTAACTACTGGACCGCCAGGGAAATCCCCTGAATTACTTTTTAAAAAATTAAAAATTACTTTTTAAAAAATTAAAAATTACTTTTTAAAAAAAATTTAAAAAATTCAGTCACTACTGTGTGGAGATTAGGTGGAATGGGGACATGAGTGTTAACAAGACTGGTTAAGATAGTATATAGCAATCCATGGAAGAGATAATGGTAACTTGGATTAGAGTACTATCAATGGAGATAGAGAAAAGTGGATGGTATTGAATGTATTTAGAAGATAGAGTTGCAGACTTCCTGATAAATTGGCTACGGTTGGTGGGTGAGGGAAAGGAAGGAAGCAATAAGGTGCAAGGTTTGTGATTAAAAATATAATCGCTCGAATAATTTTAAAATTTCTTCCTAATACTTTCTGTATTGCCCCAGATTGTCATCTTGCATTAATAATGTTAAAAATAATCAACTGAGTATAAACCATTTAAAAAGAAATGTAGGCACAGGGTGAAGTAACTTCTGGAATATCTGAATGCTTTGTACAATCAAAAGTATGCTATGGGCTTCCCTGGTGGCGCAGTGGTTGAGAGTCCTGCCGATGTAGGGGACGCGGGTTCGTGTCCCGGTCCGGGTAGTTACCACGTGCCGCGGAGCGGCTGGGCCCATGAGCCATGGCTGCTGAGCCGGTGCGTCCGGAGCCTGTGCTCCGCAACGGGAGAGGCCACAACAGTGAGAGGCCCACGTACCGCAAAAAAATAAAAAATAAAAAAAAAGTATGCTATGAAATACATTTTCAAATTTACCTTTATGACATATATATTCAGAAAATAGGAGGATATATAAAAATTGTTGTTGTTGTTCAAGTGTAAATTACACAAGGGCAGGGATTGTATTTCATTTTTCACTGTTCATTTACCCTGAAACCTAATTGGAACTAAGTAAATATTGGTAAATTATATTATATATATATATATATATATAAATTACATACATACATATAATATATATAATCTTATATATACTTTTAAAGTTTATATCTAAAATATTTTGTTTATAATAAACAATTTTGACTAATTTATTGAATGATAGGTACTTGAGGAGGACAATCTACAATCCCATCAGTATGACCTTGTGTTACCATATTTTCATCAGAAAGATGTGGGAAATTTGACATAGTCCAGATGGATTGGATTACTGTTCATCCTAGGAGATTCTTTCTAGCTCTAAGAAAACCCAGGTAAATGTCAGGTTAAGTTCTCAATGAGTGGTTCCTCTATTTACCTATTTCCATGAGGCTAACAGTTTGCTGTGAATTAGAAACCTGGTCTCTTCTAGCTGCCAGTGCATAATTAGCATTAACACTCATGCTGGGCTAGAAAACGCCTATATGCTTTCTTCTGGGTCTATCAGGAAAGTATGGCTGGAGTTTCAGGGCTGGAAGAAGAGGTGTACAATACAAACATTTTGATACTAAAACAATAGATTAAAATTTAATGGTTGTCAGTATTTCCCGCCTCCACCCCCCCGCCCCCGCTAGAATGATAAAGTAACATCTCTTACATGTCCCTTTTTGCTTTTTTGCTTTTCTTACTGTCTTCTCTTACTAGCTTGTCTCCTAGTGTCCTCTATTTCATCCTTTACTTTGTTGCCAGCAAGATCTTTTTAAAACTCAAATTTGATCCTGTTATTTCCTTGCCTGAAACTATTCAATGATTCTTCATTGCCTTTATGATAAAGTTCAGATTCTTGATAAGGCTTCTAAGATCCTCCACAGTCTGAATTGTCCCTTCTGAGCAAGGCCCCAGGTCTCTGAATGGGCCAAGCAAATTTTGCTTCTTTTCCTTTGTTTGGATTCCAAGCCTTCCCCCTTCCTGCCACCCACGGAGTCTACTTCTATCTCTAGACTCATCTTAAGAGTCAACCCTCTATGGGAGCCTTTTCTGAGTCTCCCAGGTTGAATTCATCAGTCTTTCTTTGTGCTCGGCCTCCACCTTTTTAAGCTTTCATTGTCGCCACCTCTAACAGTTTAATGCACTTCTTTGTCTTAACATATGTAACATCCTGGAGGGCATGGGCTCTGTCTTATTCATTTTATTCCCAGTGTCTAGCATGGTTCATGGTGCATGGTGCAGAGAAGGCACAAGATGTGTATTATATGAATTGTTAAATGAATGGTAATATTTTTCTTGGGAAAAGCCCTTCTTAAGAAATGAAATCTTGGGAATTCCCTGGTGGTCCAGTGCTTCCACTGCAGGGGGCATGGGCTCGATTCCAGGTTGGGGAACTAAGATCTCTGCAAGCCACATGCATGGCGTGGCCAACAAAACAAATTATATACATACATATATATATATATATATATATATATATATATGTAAAATCTTGCTTGCAGGCTGGTTTTTCTAGCCTGGCTATTTTGTTTTCCAAATTCTCACCACCAGCCAGCTGCTTTTAAATGTGGTTAGCTGTCAGTATTTGCAGTCCAGTTTCTTACTGAGGGGATGGGGAGAATGAGGAAAAACAAACAAATAGGTATTACCAAAGGGGCAAAAGCATTATTCTCTAAAGGATTATTATCACATATGACAAGCATCCTCTCCCTAGCAACAACCATTTATCATGTGCTTCTGTATCCAGAGATTCAGCCTTGCCTTTCTCACTCCGACATAAACACCCAGGAGAAAGATATAAGCATGACTCCCTTCTGTTCAATGATCTAACTGCTCCCACTAGGCTTTTCCCTAACCAGTAGGCTTTCCTCTTTCCAAAAGCACTTTCCAATAAGGCCTCTTCTTTCCAGCAAGTGTGACACTTCTACAGTTGGCCCTATATCAGTAGACAGCTTCCTTTTTCCTTACATGGGCATCTGGACAAGGCAAGCTGCCCTGTGCATGCTCTCTTAGGGCTGGAACTGGGAAGTGTGGTCTGCAGAGCTGCTGGCTGTCCCTCACCACAGCCATCTGTCTCAGGGCTGGGGTCTGTAGAACTGTCTAGTATAATCACTCATAGTCAGATTTTGTTCTGGATATAATTTTATAATTATAAATTTGTTTTTTGTTCTCCATTCCATTTGGATTTCATTATGCTTCCTGTGAAATGGCTGATTTGTAAATCTTTAAAATTGGTATTGGATTCAAAACACTTCTCAAAGCATTTTCCTTACACTTTACTTGAATAAGTTACTGTTTACAGCAGAGAATAAGCACTTAAACAAGCAAAATAAAGTGTGATAAATATCACACAAACTCAGGGATGGCTCCATAGAGGAGATGAAGTTCACCCTATGTTAGCACTGTGTCCTCATCAAACTTTTCACGGAGTTGTGTGTGTGTGTGTGTGTGTGTGTGTGTGTGTGTGTGTGTGTGTAGGTTGGGTGTGGAATTGGGCGAACTGAGATCCTAGGTATGACTGGTTAAGGTAGGTTGGGACCAGAATGCTAAGGGCCTGTTTGCCTTGATAAGGATGAGTTTGGGAATTATCCTTTGAACAATGGTTCCCTGTAATAGATTTGCAAGCAGAGAAGTAACATGATCAGATTTATTTTGTTTCTTCTTAAAACAGAGTAAAACTAAAATTGGTAAAAGTCCCCCAAAATGAAATGCCAGATGATTCAAAATTCCATTATAACAATCCATAAACAGATTTTGGAGATTTCCATCTTCATTCCACGTGTCCTTCTGAGTTCTACTGGGGCCACCAAATCAGGTCAAAGCCCAAATGTTGACTCTGATACTTTGCATGAAGAATATGGAACTTTAATCTTCCTTAGGCTGTGAAAGCAAATCTTTTCGCACATCAGCTCACTGCATTGCTAGGTCAATAACACGGTCGTTAGGAAACTGGCTTCTTCCCCAGTCTTCCTATTTTAATGGTTTTCTGTGATCTTTCCTTTTCATTTGGGACAGAAACATAAAACTACAGGCAGTCTATGGTCGATATCTGACAAGTCCATTAGAGTAGAATCCTGTGAGTCACTTTGTTTATTTACTAAATTGTTATTTACATATTTTGTTTCCGTTCTACATATTGAATTTTATTTTAAAGTAATGTATTTTTCTGGTTACAGCATAGTATTTGCTTGTAAAAACTTGAAACATTATAGAAATATATTAAAGGAAAATACAAGTCTCTTCCCTAAAGATAACTTGCCTAGTACAGTCTTCCAACTTATTCACGTGTCTGGTGTTTAAACCAACACATGTAGATGTATATTATTCTGTAGTTTATATTTCTCACTGAACATTTTGGATAAAATAGCATAAATACATTTACTTAATGGCTGCAGAGTGTTACATTTAATGTGTAATTCTACTCTATGGACATTTCCATTGTTTCCAGTTTTCATGTTACCTATAATATTTCCTTAGGATGAGATCCTAGAAGTCAAATTTCAGTGTATTTTGAATTTTAGAGTATATTGCCAAATTGTCCTCTGTACTTACAGCACAAATTTACATTCCTGATTAAACAACATGAGAGTGCCTGTTTCAGCAAATGCTTGCCAATGATAAATCTTTCCTCTCATTTTTTAAAGTTTATTTATTTTATTTATTTATTTTTGGCTGTGTTGGGTCTTCGTTGCTGCATAGGGGCTTTCTCTAGTTGCGGCAAGTGGGGGCTACTCTTCGTTGAGGTGCGAGGGCTTCTCATTGCGGTGGCTTCTGTTGTTGCAGAGCACGGGCTCTATGCGCGCGGGCTTCAATAGTTGTGGCTTGTGGGCTCTAGCGCTCAGGCTCAGTAGCTGTGGCGCTCGGACTGAGTTGTTTCGTGGCATGTGGGATCTTCCCGGACTGGGGCACGAACCCGTGTCCCCTGCATCGGCAGGCGGACTCTCAACCACTGCGCCACCAGGGAAGCCCTCAACTAATTTTTCTGCAGTTGGATTGGAATCCTTGGATCCCATTTCTTATAGTTTTTCTTTATTATATTCATAAGCAGGCAGTCATATTTACCACTCTTTTTTCCTTCATTATATACTTCTTCCCTAATTCTTAGAAAAATTACATATATGCCTATTGTACAGGTACCAACACATAAGCATCAAATATGAATTCATACATAAGAACTATAATAACATTTTTTTTTGCAACACAGCATTGAGTCTTTCCTCTAACCCACCCCCTGATCCTCACTTCATCCCTGGAAAGAAATCTACTGAATTTTCAATTATACAGTTGCTGAGATATTTTGGAAGTTATTAGATAAGATTACACATATTTGGGATGACAAATACATTAGCATGTATGGCCAGGTTTTGTTGATCATTAAAATGTACAAGAATTAAGAAAATTGAAAAATTATATTAATCTTAAGAGTAGTTTCCTAAGTATATTTAAAGAGCATTTTTTTGTATGTTTTACATCAGTTAAAACTGGTTTTTTTTTTTTTTTTAAATCTCTTAAGTATGATGCAAATAAAAGGAGTGTCCAAATAAAATGTTACTTGGATTGTGGAGGTGGCAGAGTTAACTTGGGGAACAGAAAATGCCTTTAAATACCTACCTCTTTCTAACGTGCATAATTTTCTGGATAAAGAAAAATATTATTTTTCTTGTATTGGAAAGATGCTGATGATGAGCCCCTTATGTTTTGCATATGCTTTACTGTTAAATAATGTTTAGTTTTATCTGAATATTTGTAAAATAGGAACAAATACTTAATACATATTAATCTAAAAGGACTTATAGGTGTAAGATAGGTGTAAATGATTTTTTTTTGATTTATTATTTTAAATGTTAACAATGCATAGCAGGGAATGCCTGATGAAGCTTATTAAAGTTATTCCTACTATTTGGAGACCAAAAAAAAAAACGTGATTTTATTTTTCTGTAAATACTTCAAATGCATTCAAATATTCAATTTTAAGCAGTAACTAGGTCTATAACTATATTCACTTATTTATAAAATTTCTAAAATGAATTTCAATATGTATTATATTATTTCAGGAATTGAGTACAATTAATAGTTTCAGACTCCAATTTCCCCAAAAGAAAGGAGCAACAATAACCAGGTCTTTTGAGGTTGAGGAATTCCTAAGACTGTAAGTTATAATGAAGGGTATCAACATCCTGAGGTGATACATTCTTCACCCAAAACTCTGTGGGGATTTTCAAAGTGAGAAATTCTTTTGTATCTTTGAAACCAGGACAATCAAAGGAATTTCTTTTAATCTGATTTACATCCAGGCCAGTGAGTGGCACTAATAAGGAACAAACACATTAGCACCTAAAGGAAATGATAATTAGAAATGAAATCTTAATCCAGAGACCACAGGCTGTGATCTCTAAAGCCTTGCCACTGGATTTTAAATGTAAAAAATCACTTTTAAAGGTGCTAAATGGTACCGTACAAGGATATTTGCATGTGAAAATAAGTGGTTTATGCGCAAATTGATTAGGTGAATACCTTTTGTAGGCAGTTGGAAGGTGGCTGTTCTTTTGGGATGGAGGTGGTAGGGGAAGCACAATTTTACATGAAAGCATTAAATTTAAAAGTAGATTTATTTTGCAAATCAAAAGTTAAATATTAAGTGCTGACAGTTAAGCAAGTTGACTTTACTCTGAAGTAATTTTTTTAAATGGTGGTTCTCTAATTTCTGGTTCTACGTATAGGAATTCAGCTGCCCTCTTAATACTGAGAATTAAAAGAAGGTGGGAGAAGTATGAAGAGTGATAGGACAGAAGTAACAATAGACTTTAAATAATACTTTAACCCTTCAGTATCCTAGGGTTGAAAAGGAGAAATATTAATTAAGAGATAAAAGGTAGAAATTGATAAGTATTTCTAAATCTAATATCATCTGCTGATGTTATCAGGATAATCCTGGCACAAGGAGCTAATAGTTCTTTATCGTAGAGATTCCCAAAGATGTCATCATATGTATGTTTACTTTTTTTTTTCCATTTATGAAAAGATCTATCATCCTAGAATATAATGAGTTTTACATTTGCTATTGAGATATAGTAAAATCTGTTTTCATACATACATTTTTTGGTAAGGTATCCTCCAAGTGATTCAATATCTTCAGGACATCAAGAAAACATAGTGATTAATATTGTATGATGTAGAACACTAAAAGCCCTTCTGGAACATTCTCTTGTTCCTGAATTTCTGTACCAATTTACAAGGGATACCTGAGGCAAAAATCAGTTTTTAATCAGGAGCTAAACCACCAAATTTGCCTTTTTACACAAACATGTTTCCCATGTAATAATTGTTCCATAGCAAATTGAAATGGTCATTGTGAATTTCATAGAGTAAATATGGAGGCGCAAGTCAGAAATAAAATTCAAGGTCCCCAAGTGTGGTAGATCTAATTCAGACTTGCTACAACTGAACCTCCTATGGAAAGGTTGAGAACATCTTCCTAACAAACCTGAAGCACTTTTAGGAAAGTGAGTGACCCTAGTGTCTTTAATACCTGGGGAGAGGACTAGTTCACAATGATAAATTCTTCATCCCTTACATCTGTCTTTTTTTTTTTTTTAGTTGGCTCTATCTTTGTCTTATGGTTAACCTATAAGGGTGTGTTAATTTCATACACAGAAAACACATTCCTGTTTAATCTTACTTCCTTTGCTCTAAGTCTAGTGCTGTTGGGCCTGAAGTTTCTTACAAGATGATTTTTTCCTGCATGTGTTCTGAGAATGGATGAAAACAAGATTCTCATATACATGCTTTAGGGTCCCCTGAAGCAAGGCAGTTGAAAACCACTTTGTTGGAGAACGTTATGAAACACAATCATACTTTTTAAGTGCTTGAAATTATTGGAAACAAGAATTGCAGATAATCAACTTAGTAAATAACAGGTAAAAGTAGAGGTGGTTATTTAAAATAAAGGCATTGGACTGATTCATGATTCTAAGTTACTTTTAATCAATTCTTTTATGACCCCTGCACATTTCAGCAATTATCACCATCTATAAAGTGTTGTCACTGGTAACATACATGTGAGGATTTCAAATTTCTTGTGGGAAAATGTCCTGGTTAACTTTGCACTTAGGTATTAAACTAGATCCATAGATACTAATGGCAAGCATTTGCTTATGGACCTAAATAAATAAACCTTGAAATTCGGGGAAAAAAATGTTACATTCAGGTAAAGTATGGAAAAGCATGGGTTGTTCACTCTAAAACTTCCGAAAGTCAGCTGTTCCAACCCTGCAGTGCTTGTAGAGTAGATGGTTGGCTACTGAATAATGTCACTGGATTGAAAACAATCACAGCAGTATTTTCTAGGATTGCAACATGATGTTCTTGATGGTGCTGGATAATAAGGAAGCAAATTTTTGACATCGAGATTTATCAGTAATAAAAGGTGTTCGTTTCACTATTATTCAGCTCTAGGCACCTTCTAACACATTATTTTCTTACTTCCGTAATTTTTTACTTGGAAACTCAAGAAAGATGCCTCCAACCTCACTTTTTTAATTACCCTAGTGTTCATGAATGAGAAAAATTTAAACAGATCAACAGTAAGGAAGCACCTGTTTATTTCCATGGATTGGAGCATGGATATTATTAGGCTTTATTTGATCTCTAAGGACATTCACCTTCTCTTACAGGAAGTAGATAGTGAAGGGGTAAATCTCAGTTTAACTCAAGTGTAATTAATAGGAGTCAGTGCTTATAGAAAGCCCCAGGATCCCCTGCCCCATTCCAAGGAATTTGTGATTCAGCACATCAAGGAAAGACAAAGAGAAATGGAAGCCCTTGAGACAGAAGCTCATTAAGTAGGAAATATCTGCCTCTTTTTCAGAAAAATCACCCTTCAGACTTTTATGTATTTAGATCTGGTTGAGTTATAAGGGCAGACAAGAATCTCAGCACACTGCCTTTTAACCAGATTCAATGTTGCTATCTAATATTACTATTTACTACAATATAACTATTTGTATCTATTGTATATATATCTGTGGAGGTGGAGATTTCTCCTAAACTCTTTCTACCTCCTGCCAGTGCAATCCTTCAAATCTCAGCAGATGAAGCACGACCTGTGCTCTGAGCCCAGGAGAAGCCCCCAGGTGAGGCCTTGAGAGGCAATGAGGTATTTACTCTATGAGGGAAAGGGCCTGGGGCTACAGAAAAGAACCTGGAACAGAGGCCTGTGGAAAGAGAGGGACCAGGCTCATTAGGAGGCTGCTGAGAACATCGCTATGAAATGAAGGCAGTGAAGAAAAGAGACAAACCCGACGAAGAGAGTGTTGCTTAGAAGAGAGGGAAAGAAAGGCTGTGTGTACACTACAAGGCCGGGCCTAGAATGAAGCAAGAGGCACCAGTTGCCCAAAATTTAATGACCTGGAGAAAAAGCATCTCTCTTGCTTCGTCCTTGTGTCCCAGGTGTGAGTGGAGTGCTTATGTTGCACACTCGTATGTATGTCACTCAAGGAGGGTTGGTGGGGTCGAAACAGATGGTAAAGAGCAGAGAATGATGTTAGTAGTCTAATGAGGACAAGTAACACAGAGTCAGGTTCCTAACAGGGTCTCGTATAGAGCTCAGTGGATGACTGATGGATGAATAAAGGATTGGGGTTTTTTTCCCCTCGATTTTCCATCTCCTGAAGAAACTAGAGTTCCTGGGAGTGGGGATCAGGTTGTGCCATGTATATAAGAAGTCTTGGCTTCTATCGTCTTTTATCTTCAGGTAATACATCCTAAGAATTGTAGCAAAAACACCAGAGCATGCCCCAAACTATATTCCCCCTATCATTGTACTGATAGTACAAGCAGCTCCCTGAGATGTCACCATCTTCACTAAACAGGCTTCTCAGCTCTGCTGCAACATCATTTCTTGAGACCTCAGCACATCCCCACAAGAAAAGATCCAAAAATTTGCCCCACTTCTTAAGTCCTTAACAGCTCCCTTGGGATTCCTTATGCAGATAGACCTTACTTCCTACTTTAGAGATAAGATCTCTGCCATCTGGTGTAAGCTCCCTCCACACCTTAGCATATCTCAGGATGCATTCCAGTCCCTACAGTTTTGCTAAATTTGTTTCCTTCAGCTCTCCCACCCCCGCTTCTAATTCCTTCCCCGCCCCCCGCCCCCCCGCCCAACTACTTAAACCTTCTCATCCTTTAAGACCTAATCTAATCCATAACTCCTCTGCAAAGTTTCCTCTGCTTTCAATGTTTCCTGCCCACAATGATATCTTTCCTCTTTGAATTTCAGTGAAGTCTGTCATAAAAAGTCTTAGGATGACTGAACTGGCAGCTCCTTAAGTCGCCTTCCAGTCTAACCTCATTGGTTTAGGTATTTGCCTAATCCTTCAGCTAGTTAATGGCTGAGCCGGGACTAGACCTCTGTTTTCTCATACCCAGGGCTGTGTTAGCTGCACCATCGTATTTTTAAAATTAAAGCCCAAGTGTTTCTTCTCTTTCACAGGTTGCCTGATTCTGGTACATGGCATTCTAAGTACTGGCAGCTTTTCTCTGTATTGGCAAGCACGGCCACATTTTATACTGCTCCGTTTCCTTGGAGTGAGGGTTTGGGGTTGTTTGTAGGAGGCAGGAGGCAGTCTGGTATGCCTGGAGGAGCATGAGACTGAAACAAGAGACCAGGGTTGGGAGGACAGACATCAGCTGGCTATCAGAGAGTCGACTACTTACTCCTTTGTTCTATTTCTGGGCCTTGAATGAGCTTCTCTTATTGCTTGGGCCTTGATACGGATTTCCAAGTGTTCACAGGTTCTTTCTTCCACTAGACTGAGCAGCTTGAGGACAGTTCCTTGAGGGCATCCGTGTCCTCTGCCTGGCATGGTAATTCAACCCCAGTTAACACTGGTTCACCTGCACTGAAGCTGTGGTCCCTCTCTGGGACCCAGTTTCCTTTCTGCCATAAAAGAAAGTTTTTTGCACTTTCTGATTTCTAACATCTTTTTCAGTTCTAAATTTCTATAAGCAAGCTAAAGCTTCTTGTAAATTAAAAGCATAGGTAGCTGTCAACCTGTGGGTTGACATGGGTCCATGTTATGTTTTTGTTGCATGTGTGGGCTGAATTATTTCAAAAATTTTTAGTATCCAATGGTTAAAAGCCTTCATATAAAAGTATGGATTTCCAGCTTCTGTTGAAAAAACTCGGTTTCCTTAAGATAGATATCAGCTGGAGCCACTTTCTTGTGGCCACCACCTGCGGAATGGATAAAGTTCATCAGTTCCCAGGTCCACAAACCTGTTTCAGCTTTTCATGTTATTTCCTAACCACTGTATGTACTGTATCTGAGTCCCTGCCCTAAAACTGCCCAGGACAACTTGCTAGAAAGGAAAGTGGTAGAAGGGAGAGTGAGGGATCATGTAAATAAAAACCAGGAGTGGGGCTTCCCTAGTGGCGCAGTGGTTGAGAGTCCGCCTGCCGATGCGGGGGACGCGGGTTTGTGCCCTGGTCTGGGAGGATCCCACATGCTGCGGAGCGGCTGGGCCCGTGAGACATGGCCGCTGAGCCTGCGCATCCGGAGCCTGTGCTCCGCAAAAAAACCAGGAATGGAGATTGAGGGGGATGAATACTGAATGACAAACTCTAACCTGACAGTGGTCACCCCTGTAAACAGACAGAAGAGGAGGCGTGGAGAGGAAACTTTTACTTTCTACCTTAAACTCTGTGTCCTGACAATCTACAAGTGGGGAAAATCCAAGATGAAAACTTTCAGGCACATCAAAAACTTAAAAGTAATTAATATTTACTCTGTCAAGATTTTAAGTCTGATGGTAGACCAATGTATATACCTTGTGGCAGGAACAACTCTTGTTCATTCTTTTAACTAGCCTGTAAGCTCTGCAGAGTGATATTGGTTCAGAATAAATGATTATTGCATTGAAATAAGAGAACTATTAATCTTAAGATTATTGCTTTGTATACTCGAGACAAGCATATATTTCAGTATTTCTCAAAGTTGGTTCCTAGGATCCTTTGGGCTATTCTTGGCTGGCTGAGGTTTACCGATGTGATTTGAATCTGTTGGGATAACGGTTCCAGTATATCTGACCATGAATTTGTCAGCATCTGGTCTTACCATGCACTGGAGGATGTTTACTAAATCGGTCCCAGGGGAGGTCGTTGGGCTCCAGCATGTCATCACGTCATCTGACTTTGGTCCTGCCCTGTAAACTATGTGGGCCTAGTTTCTACAGTTTAAAAAGGCAAGACTAGATTCTCTAAGGTCAGGTGGAATGTTCTTCCTAAATATTTGTTCAATAGAAGACTATGGTCCTTCTGCAGGTACCTTATCAGTGCTATTATTCAGGAATGCTACTGCTACAGAGAACAGTAGGAAATCAGAGCCTTAATAATCTAACCCTGAAAGCTCTGTTCAAGTCTATCTGGACTTACCAACCTTGTTAAAAACATACAACAGGGCTTCCCAGGTGGTGCAGTGGTTGGGAATCTGCTTGCCAGTGCAGGGGACATGGGTTTGAGCCCTGGTCGTGGAAGATTCCACATGCTGCAGCGCAACTAAACCCGGGCGCCACAACTACTGAGCCCGCATGCCACAACTACTGAAGCCCAGGTGCCTAGAGCCCATGCTTTGCAACAAGAGAAGCCACCGCAATGAGAAGCCCGCACACCGCAACGAAGAATAGCCCCCGCTCACTGCAACTAGAGAAAGCCCGCGTGCAGCAACAAAGACCCGATACAGGCAAAAAACAAACAAAAAAACCCCACATAAAACATACAGTCTTAAATCTCACACCACCAAATGCGCAAATCAAATGTACTATTTACGATTTTTTTTCAGGAAAGTCATCTAGTTTATTCTGTAGATCTGCCTTTTCTAATTTTTAGAATAAATGTCTATTTTAATTTTGAGCCAAAGTATATTGTTGCCCTTGCATCAAGTTTTGTTGGAAAAATACCAATATAGCACTAGCCTTCATAAAATCATAGACTGTTGAGAGTGGATAAACTTGTACATAGTTTATAGAAAACAAATTGAGACTCCAAAAGGTTCTCTCTGATATATCTTTATTGACCTCAATTTATATTATATAGCTCAATTAATGACATTAAGTTCTTGCTGTGTGTGAGAAGGTACATGATGTGTAAGGACTCTCCTACCCTTTGACTGCTGATGGACTGGGGAGGTAGGGAAGAGGTGTGAACAAAGATTGGCAGTGTGATGTAGGGGGAGGGGATGGCCATATTAAATCAAGAAAGTGAAGGGGAAAAGTGAAGACGTTGCAATTCAAAGATGGCACTTAATTAGCACTGCTTTTCCCCATATTTGATTTGCAACCTTGGCTAACCTTGCCAATCCTTATAAATAGGGTAATGGTTTTATTATTATTTCCTAACCATTGTGTTCATAAGTTTTCGACATTATTTATCTGTGTAACATCATCTTCTTTATTCGAAATTATTATTAAAGTGACTCACTATGTGTCTGAATAGTTTTTAAAAAGGGAAGAAAATATCCTGTACTCCTTAATGACTATGAGTGGAAAATATATTTCAGGTAGAAAGACCCCTCATTTCCTCTAATAAAGGGCCTTCCTTACTGGGAGCTCAGCCCCTGAATGAAGCAGGAATATAGGATTGAGTTCTGGTTACCAGAGCCTTTACCAAGTGAAAAATGGGATCCAGTGTTAGGCCAGTGCAAAGAGGGGCTAGAATAGAAAGTAAACATTGGTGGTTTATTTATTTATTGCTTTAAAACACTCTTTTGCCATACTGCAAAGCAACGTCCAAGTATTTTCTTGTAAACAGAGAGACCATATTTCGTAGGGTTCTAATGAAGCTGGTATTATTTGTTCCCTATGGGGATAGGAGATTATATTGGTGGGGGGGAAGGATACTTTTGAATCTTAAAATATTTGACTGTAGTAATTAAAATAGTTTTCGTAGTATCTTATAGATGTAGAAAAATAAAAATAAGAAAACAGATAAAAAGAAAATAAGTAAAAATCCCTGATAGTATTCACTTGAAAATGATCATTGTTAACGTGCTGTTGTATGCTTTTCTGTTTTTCTCCCCTATGCATCTAATTTTTAAAAGGAAAAACAGGCCGTACATAAATGTGTGGAGTTTCAGTTATACTAAATGTCTGAAAAATATCAACAAATCCCCGTCTCATTCTCTAGAAAGACAGGTTATTCCTTGTCGGCAAATCTAGTCCTTTTTATCCCTTATCCTTATGAAATGCAGGTGATAAATAGTGTATCAGTAATTGAGGAAATCCCTCTTCTTGCAATTAGAAGTCAAAATATTTTATATGTGGAAAGAACCTAAAAGGTGGAGTTCAAATCCCTCATTTTAGAAGTGAGTAAGTTGGGTTCTGAAAGGTGAGCCACACAGCTGGTTGAGAACAGAATGTGGCCTGGATCCCAGGTGAGGGGATCTTTCATCACATCATGCAGCCATATCATTCTTCTAAAAACCTTGAATTCCAGTGTGTGGACGGACTGCACGAGAGGAAAGCAGAGAAGAAACTTGCCTTCATTTGACATTGAAGAAGTTCAGTTTTGATTTATTTTAGGAACTTGACTTAAAAGCCAAGTTTATTAACAGCAGTAGGACCAAAGAAGAACAAACCAGCAAAAATAAAACTGAGTTGATTAAAATCTTTTGGAAAAAAAAACCTTTTGAGCTCTCAATAACTTCAACAATAAATAATAGCAATTATATTGTTTTAAGAGCTGTGTACTTCTTTTTTTTTTTTTTTTTTTTTTTTTTTTTTTTAGAGGCCGGCCTCCACGCAGGCCTCTCACTGTTGTGTCCTCTCCCGTTGTGGAGCACAGGCTCCGGACGCACAGGCTCAGCGGCCATGGCTCACGGGCCCAGCTGCTCCGTGGCATGCGGGACCTTACCGGACCGGGACACGAGCCCGTGTCCCCTGCATCGGCAGGCGGACTCTCAACCACTGCGCCACCAGGGAAGCCCAAGAGTTGTGTACTTCTTAATGCTCTTCTGATTTTTAAAATTACTTTTCTTGGGACTTCCCTAGTGGCCCAGTGGTTAAGACTCCACGTTCCCAATGCAGGGAGCACAGGTTCAGTCCCTGGTCGGGTAACTAAGATCTCACATGCTGTGTGGCACAGCCAAAAAAAAAAAAAAACCCACAAAATTATTTTTCTTATTATGAAAGTTTTCAATCCTGTAGAGAAGTAGAGAGAATAGTTTAATAATCCTCTCTATAACCATCACTCTGACTCAACAGTTATTAATATTTGCTCTTCATCTGAACCCTATTTTCTTTTTTAATTAATTAATTTATTTTTAGCTGCATTGGATCTTCTGCTGCGCACGGGCTCTCTCGTTGAGGTGAGCGGGGGCTACTCTTTGTTGCGGTACGCAGGCTTCTCATTGCTGTGGTTTCTTTTGTTGCGAAGCACGGGCTCTAGGCACGCGGGCTTCAGTAGCTGTGGCTCACGGGCTCTAGACCGCAGGCTTCAGTAGTTGTGGCACGCGGGCTCTGTAGTTGTGGCTCACGGGCTCTAGAGCGCAGGCTCAGAAGTTGTGGAGCATGGGCTTATTTGCTCCGCAGCATGTGGGATCTTTCCAGACCAGGGCTTGAACCCGTGTCCCCTGCATTGGCAGGCGGATTCTTAACCACTGCTCCATCAGGGAAGCCCCTTTCCTTTATTTTTGTTGCTATAGTGTTTTAAAGTTAATCCCTGCCTTCTTGTGATTTCACCTTTTCCATTTGTGATTACATCATCCTACAATTCCCATGTTACAATTTCATTGTTGACAGTTAACTTGGCATTTCCTGTGGTCTCTTAGTGACAGTGACATTTCTTATTAGTAACTGTCTAACAGTATTAATGAGTCTACCTTGATGGCACCCCATGTGTCAGGCATTTTCCATGTATTAATTTATTTAAGTCTCACAATAATCCTGTGAGTCGAGATCTACTATATTCTCTGGTTTTATAGATGAAGAATTGGAAGTACAGAGAGTTAGTCTATGGTAGATTACTTCTGAGCAGTTCGTCACATAATAAGTAATCCACAGTTTACAAAATTGAAGTCATAGAGTTTCTCAAGCATGAATGTCTTACACTTTTCAACATTTTGCCTGCTAGGTTTTAGGGTGAATCTTCTTTTTGTGTCTGTAGCCATCCCATCCTAACACAGGAATAAAGTCTGTGGGTTGAGAAATGGTTTATGTGGTAAAAGACAGAAATATCAAGGGCTTCATAATTTGGAGTTGTTAATTGTAGGAGAAGAAAACGTTTTTCTTGACCCTCTTAGGTTTCCTGGCTGGGTCTGAAAATGAGACAAAGAGAGATTAATAGGAGAAAGCATATAAATTTTTTGGGGGGGCATACACATTTATGTGATATAAGTGTTGTAAGACATGTGAGCTCTTATAAGGAAAGATCTGAAGAAGTTAAACCTGAGTGTTTTTTATGCTTGGTTGTCAGCGAGTGGAAGGTCATGGAAAGATACGTTGGGACAAAGAGCATGAGGTCAGTGGAGTAAACTGGGGGAAACTTAGCAAAGGCCTGTCCATTCAGATTCCTCTCTGTGTCCCTTTCTCTTAAGAGATAGGATGCTCATTTCCTCCAGTATAGAGATGGCATCTCTCACATGAGGAACTTAAGACCTGCTTCAGGGGTAGGTAAGAAATTTCTTCCTGCACCAGCTGTTTCTCAGATTCCTTCAGCTTAAAATGTTTAATACGCCAAAGCACCATGTTTTGGGTAGTATGTCCTGGTTATGAACCCTGTCGTAATCTTTCCAAAGATGCAGTGTTTTAGGTGTATGATTATGTACAAGTTTTAACATTAAGTTAGAAAAACAGAATTTTTTTCTGTTTATTGTCTATTTTGGATTTGAAATGAAAACCTAAATATATTTTAATTCTCTGGTCAGTTTTGAATGTCAATTCTTCCAAATTAGTTTTTTTATTTATGATTTTCAGAAAACAATACTAAGGATCAGATCTACTAAACTGTCAGAACAGTCTTTACAAGGCAGCAGATCTTTCTAATTACCAAACTTGAATTGCTATTTTCTTTTATCTTCCTAGGAATTGGTATCAGACAATAAGAACAAAGGTGGAAATTGCATAAAAATAAGAGGATTCCCTCTGGTCCATTTCTTGGTGGTAAATTCCATCTCAATACTGTAGAGAAGTGGGTGGTAGTGGTGAGTAAATTAGCATATGAAAGGAAAGTCCATTTTCTCTCTCATCCTTAACTTCTGTGGCTTTGATTGGTTTCAGTGGTATCCCTCCAGCATTTTCCTGTCATCCAGACTTGGAACCTTTATTTGATAATTAGTGATTATTAGAGTTTCATACATTGTAGAGGACTTTATGCTTTTCAGAGGGCTTCTGCATCCATGATGTATTTCACTCGTTTTCCCCTTCATCTTCTCCCTACCCAATTTTTGTTAAGTTCCTATTGATTCCCTGACTATTATGTGTTTTAGATTCAACCCATCCATTCCAGTAGCTGATACCATCAAAATCACAGCGTGGTGGGGCTGGAAGGATCCTTAGAGACCATTTAATATGAACACATCATCTGTTAAATGAAGAAACTGAGATATGAGTGTTATGTAACTTTGGCAAGATTATAGGTCCACTGCCCGTCCCTGCCCCCAGCAGGTCTCTGGACTACTGCCTTCCAGGCCATAAATCACAGTTTGACTGCTTAGTCCCCACCCCCATCCTCATTCTCACCCCAGTTCCATTTCGTTCTGTAGAGTTAGGAGGAAAATATTTTTCTTTTTTCTTTTTTTGTTTTGGAAAATATTTTTCAAATTCCATTTTCTTAAAGCTGAGTTTTCTCCTCTAGACTTAATGGGACTTATTTTCTGATATATGAAATCAAAAGTGCTTTAGGTGGGTTAATTATGTGTACCTTCTTTATAAACTATTCCTTTTTTTCTTGAACATGTGTGCACTGTCTTTATAGTAAATATATTACATTTGAATGTATATTACTTTTGTAATGTACTGAAGTTTTGGGTGTGTATGCTTAAAATATCTAAAGTTTGAAACTGTGCCACTTATTTCTTGTGCAGGCTTCTTCACAGTGTTTAATACAGTGTTCTGAGCTGGATCTCAATTAATAAAAATAAAGTTCTCTACCAAGTTGAGTGCAAAGATAGTACTTGGAAATATTTCTTTCACTAATGAATGCTTACTTAATGTTTGCTAATCTTCCTCTACTGTGTTTCTTCCATTATCATATACCTATTTTTGCATGTAATTGTATTTTTTTTTTCTCGTGTCACTCTATTACCTATTGTAGGGGAGAAAAAAAAATCTTTTCTCTATTTTTTTTAGTTCTGGACTGCAACCCCTTCAACAAAAGACAGATTAAGAAGAGAAAAGCATACAAGTTTATTTAATTTTTTTTATGTGATATCAGGGCCTTTATAAGGAAATGAAGACCTAATGAAACAAAATGTTTAAACCTGAGTGTTTCCATGCTAGATTTGCTGCAGAGTGAAAAGTTTTGGAAAGGTCCCAGTGATGGGACAAAGGGTATGAAGTGCAGTAAACTCGGGGAAAACTTAGTAAGGCCTGTTCATTCAGATTTATCTGTGTTCCTTTCTCTTTGGAGATAGGGATGATCCTTTTGTCTGAGTATAGGGAGGGTTTCATGATCTGCTTTAGAGGAAGGTCAAAAAGTCCTTTCTCCACCTGCCATTTCTCAAATTCCTTCACCTTAAAATATTAAATATACCAAGATGGCGTATTTTAGGGAAGCGTGTCCTGAACCCCATGATATAAACTCCTTGAGGGAAAAAGCTAAGCCTCTGATGCACAGCATATAGTAGGCATTTAAGAAATATTTCCTTCATCTAATGACACTGGAAACACCAAGTGTTGAAGGAGTGATTCATTTTTCTACAGGTGACATAGTGTGAAAGGCAGCTGGACCAGTATTTGAGCTGGTCCTTGAATTTATTGGGCTGGGGGAAAGACGTTTCAGGTAAAAGGAATCATATCACCAAGGTAGGGAGAGTTCCAGCATTTTAGGTGTGACTTGTTGCCCCAGTTGATCACTGCATTGAAAGATTGAAACATAGACCTCTGAGGGCTAGTCTGTTTCTTTGGAATAAAAGAGGTAAAAAAAAAAAAGTTTTCTTAACTTTTGATTAAATAAATCATTGGAATATAAGAGAAGGCAAGGAAATATGTTAGCTAAGGTGAAAATTACTAAGCTCAAATCTGTACCCTTAATAAAGTGAGGTAATTTATTGGTTTAAGCAGAATACCTTCTAATCTAAAATAGCAATAAGCTCGATAATATAATTCTGATAATTTTTTACTTTTGTAAGAGTTTCAAATATTGTGTCAGTTTTAAAAAATCAGTTTAAAAATATTTAATGGAAAAGAATAAAATTAAGCCATGAGTTAGATTTTCTAAATATTTTGACGCTCTAACCTGTACTCTGTTTTTTAAATACTTCAAAATTGAATTTTTAGCAACTTGAAAACTATGGTATTTTTTAAATGCTTGTGCTTCTGAGCTTCTAGTGCCCTCTAGTGGCAGGAACGAACTATTAAATCCTTAATTTAATGTTTTGAAAATGCTCAATACTACTTGATATAGTTAATTTTATGCATATTCAACATTTCATTAGGAGAAAATTAGGCTTACAACTAATGGGAAGGAAGTACTAATTTGGATTAACATAAAGTAATAACTCCTAGAAACATTGTTGGAACATTTGATGAATATTAAATTCAATTAAGAAAAAAAAGAATCAGTGGTCTACAGTTCAAAAAGTGTTACGGTTCGTAGTTTGGAGCTGATATACTTATCTAGGAAGCTAAGTATATCAAATCAAGAGGAAATCAAGAACATACAAAGTGGAATGGTAATTTACATAGTTTCTTTCATCTATAGGTCTTCAATAATTAGGGAATTTTGCCCCTGGGAGGCAGTAGTCTGCTGTATTCAAAAGATAACTGAGTGCAGTGGAATTTTCCCTGATCACAGAAATCAGATTATAGAGGTACAAAGTATCAGATAACCTGTCATGTTTCTTTTGAAAAACTCAAGGCAGAATCACGCAGCTTAAAACTTTAATAAAAGACCTTGTTTCTAGTTCAAGATCAGTCACCTCACCAGTGGGAGGGTGGTGCCCACAATATTTAAAATACCCTGTTTGCCATCACCCCAACGGTGGGCTCAAGATCCAGAGTCTGGAGACTGAGTTTGGACGCTTGCTTCAACTCTGACTGGCTGTTGCCCTTTATCCTTGCTGGGCTTCAGTTTTCTCATCTGTAAAGTGGAAATTGTAATATCAATGTTTATTGGTTTGATTTTGTGTCTTAAATGAAAGGTGTAGATAAAGCACTTGCTAATTTTAGAACAACTTTAAAAATTAGTGGTTTTTTTTTTGTATTATTATTATTTTTTAATGTTTTAGGCCATGCCTTGCGGCATGCGGATCTTAGTTCTCTGACCAGGGATCAAACCTGTGTCCCCTGCATTGGGATCACGGAGTCTTAACCACTGAACTGCCAGGGAAGTCCCTAAAGATTAGGTTATTTTTATTGCTAGGAATTGTTACTATTGTTACTAGGCAGAGCATGAGGAGACAGAGAGAGATGGAGGGCCATTCAAAAGGGATGTTTCAACCAGGCTTTTGGCAAATGCTAAGACATTCTGAAAATTTTGCCAGTCTCTGAGTTCAAAACTATAATGCATAGGGCTTCCTTGGTGGTGCAGTGGTTGAGAGTCTGCCTGCCGATGCAGGGGACACGGGTTCGTGCCCCGGTCCGGGAGGATCCCACGTGCCGTGGAGCGGCTGGGTCCTTGAGCCGCTGAGCCTGCGCGTCCGGAGCCTGTGCTCCGCAACGGGAGAGGCCACAGCAGTGAGAGGCCCGCGTACCGCAAAAAAAAAAAAACAAAACAAAAACTATAATGCATAAAGGAGGCTAGGCCTGAAAGGTCAATCAAGGCATGTAGAATTAGTCTCCCGAGAGAATGGGACTAGACATTTCTCTCTGGATCCGTGAATAGTGTTTATTGTGCACCTTTCTCGTTTTACTATGTAACTGTTAGGGCTCCATTTGGGTCTTTGTTGGGGCACTCTGGAGTGTTTCCATTCAACTTTATGAATTGTCCTTGAAACTTTTCAAAACACGTTTAATATCAATTATCACTTTATTTAGGATACAGCCATTAAGATCCAGGCCCCATGAGAAAAAACACTGCTTTTCCCCGTTGGAATCTGCCTGTGGGAGTTAACACTGTCAGACTACAAGGTGGCTTCTGGAATGCAAGGTTCACTCACCTAAGGGTTCATTCTAGACTTTGACTAAACCTACCATATGGCAAACAGGAAGTTTTCCCTCGATGAAATCATTCCCTTGGAATCCACACCCTTTTCTTCCACTGAGGTGTTTCCCTGTATCTTCTAACTGGTCTCCTGACTGCACTCTCTCCTCCCTCTAACTCAGTAGTTCATAGTCCCAATCAATGGAGAACCCATATACAACTGCTGTAGCTAATTTCAGGAATTCCAGGGAATCTTGACTGTTAAGTAAGCCAGAGGAACCTAGCTTGTGTCACAGTATTAAAATAACTTAAAGCAATGACAGTTGCAAACATTTCTAGGGCAAAGCTTCTCAACATATCTTGTCGTCTTTTCTTTCACTGGAAATCACCTTTTTTTGCACTCCCTATGCCCCCTAGGATTTTCCAGCGTCTCTTTTTACTAGGAATGCTGAGAGTGTGCTCTGGCTTCATATCTGGGCCCAGGGTTTCTATTTCAGTTCTAAATTGAAACTATAGTGAAGAGGCAACAATACCCCCAGTGGCTACCTCTCTTGGTTTCTGGTACAGACTTTGTTCTTCAAGGCTCTCCTTTGTCATTGATATGCAGCCTCCCTATAGGGTCTACCAAATCATTTCCACCTAGTTCTTTTTTAATTAATTAATTTATTTTTGCTGTGTTGGGATCTTCGTTTCTGTGCGAGGGCTTTCTCTTGTTGTGGCAAGTGGGGACCACTCTTCATCGTGGTGCGCGGGCCTCTCGCTATCGTGGCCTCTCTTGTTGCGGAGCACAGGCTCAGTAGTTGTGGCTCATGGGCCTAGTTGCTCCGCGGCATGTGGGATCCTCCCAGACCAGGGCTCGAACCCGTGTCCCCTGCATTAGTAGGCAGATTCTCAACCACTGCGCCACCAGGGAAGCCCTCCACCTAGTTCTGACATAATTGCTTTTGTTGTGAGTTGGTTGGTTAGGCCATCTCTTTCAATCAGCTGTTTCTGTGCTCCTTTTTCCTTAGACTACTTACCATCCATATATGAACAATGGATGTACATTTGTACACACCCATTGTTTCATTTGATCTTACACTATCCTTATGGGATAGGTTATAGTGATCCCATTTTACAGATGTGGTTCAGAAACATTTAATGATTTGCTCGCGTAGGGGAACAAAAATTCTTTTTCCTACTGAAAAAATTCTTTTTTCTCAGGCTGGGGCCCTAAAAAGTGATCTGACAAAAGACAGATTAACAAGAGCAAAGCATACAAGTTTATTTAACATAAGTTTTATGTGACTTGGGAGCCTTCCTAAGACCCGAAGAAACTGTTAATCTTAAGAGCTTTTGAATTAGGTTTGATGAAGATTGAAGAGTCACGGAAAAAATGTGATAGGACAAAAGGGTATGAGCTAAGGGTAATAAACTGTGGGGAACTTAGCAAGGCCTGTTCCTCTCTGTGTTCCTCTATCTTTGGAGATAAGAATCTTCCTTTCCTCCAGGTATAGGGAAGGCACCTGTCACATGAGGGTCTTAAGACTTGTTTCAGGAGAAACAGGGGAGGTCAGAGAGTCCTTCCTGCATCTGCAGAAGAATTTCTTCTCAAATTTCTCACATTTCTCAAATTCCTTCGGCTTAAAACATTCAGTATGCCAAGGTGCCACATTTGGGGGGATAGTGTTCACTAGATAATGGCAGAACCAAGACAAGTTTTACATCTCCAAGATCCTGGTGCAGTGTTCTAGCCACTGAATTACTGTCTCCCTTTTATCGTCTTGACCTCTGACCTCTTCTTTTTTCAAATACCTGTCCACCTACTGAGATTTTTCAAGGACAAATGTTGGGTGTTTAGCACTTCAGTATTTTCTAGCCGTCTCTCGTTTAATCCTCATGGTCTTATGGGGGAGGTATTACTATGACTGTTTTTTTTTTTAGCTTTTAAAAACATTGACCTATAGTTGATGTACAATGTGATATAAGTTACAGGTGTACAATATAGTGATTCACAATGTTTAAAGTTTGTACTCTATTTATAGTTATTATAAAGCATTGGCTAAATTCCCTGTGTTGTACAAGCTATGAACCTTGTATTACAAATGAGGAACTGGATGAAACATGGGGAAGTGAAGTAAGAGGTCCAGTCACATACCTAACGTTTGGTGATGTGACGATGTGAATCGAGAAGTGTGACTCCAGAGTTCTTGCTGTCAACCACAGTGCTATGCAGGCATTTTGTTTCTTTTTTTCTTTTTTGGCTTAAAATCCTTCGCTGATCTTGTCAACAAGTTCCTTTCCTTTCATCACCAAAATCAATCCACTATCTCTATTCCCTTATCAACTGCTTACTCTTCCACTCCCTGCATTCTGGCTCTTGATCAAAACTTGTTTTTTAAGATCAGCAATCACCAGTTTTCTAGCATATTTTCTTTTCTTTTTTTAACCTCCATTTACTCTTGGCATTGCTAAGTCCTTCCTCTTTCTTGAAGCTCTTTCTTTTGTTTTCTGTGACACATCAATCTGACTGGTCCTTCTCCAAGTTCATGTATTTAGGCATTCATTCATTTAGTGTGTGTGTGTGACTGTATGAGAGAAGATGAGAGTCACTAGTCATTGGACATTGGAAAATGGTTCTGTGGTGTTTTATGTCTTATTCCTTAACTTGATTACTTATTATATGGGTGTGTTTACTTTGTGAAAATTCATAAAGCCCTACATCATGATTTGTGCACTTTATTAGTCTTCAACAAAACATTTAAAAACAAGTAAGCACAATGAGGAGGAGTTTAAGGTCTAGTATGGGAAAGACACACACCATTACAGTACAGTATGATTGCATTGCTACGGCATTATTCTGATATGGGTTATGATACTTGGGGTCCTAGGAAATTACAAACTGAGCAGTGAGAACTGAAGTAGTGATGCCAGAGTTGAAAGTTAAAAAAAAATGTTTAATAAGGTCAAAGAGTTTGAAGAAGATTTAATTAAGACGGGGTGTGAGCACCTTTTGGGCAGAGGTTACAGCATGTAAAACATACATTTAAAACATGGGGATTGGGCTTCCCTGGTGGTGCAGTGGTTAAGAATCTGCCTGCCAGTGCAGGGGACACGGGTTCAAGCCCTGATCTGGGAAGATCCCACATGCCGTGGAGCAACTAAGCCCATGCGGCACAACTACTGAACCCTCATGCTGCAACTACTGAAGCCCACGCGCCTAGAGCCTGTGCTCATAACAAGAGAAGCCACTGCAATGAGAAGCCTGAGCACCGCAGCGAAGAGTTTGCCCTTCTCACTGCAACCAGAGAAAGCCTATGCGCAGCAACAAAGACCCAACGCAGGCCCTGCAAAAACCCACAAAAAACCATAGGGATTTCCCTGGTCGTCTAGTGGTTAGAATTCGGCACTTTCATTGACACGGCTTGGGTTCAATCCCTGGTCAGGGAAGCGAGATCCTGCCAAACAAACAAACAAACAAAAAAACCATAAAAAGAGTTTGCCAAGTTTGGAGGACTCCATAGCCTTCCAACCACCTGATAGATTTTCAGTACCTATGCTTAGGTACTATGCTAGGAATGACAAACTCAGTCTCTACTCTCAATGAGTTTACTTTCTAGTGTAGCATATGAGATTGACAGTTAAGCAGTCAGTTTAAGGTGTGATGAGTTAACTACTACCAAGAAAGAACATGGTGATATTAAAGTTGAGATCTAAAATTAATGAATAGACATTAGCCTGGAAGCTGAGGCCAAACCCTAATGGTCATGTTAATTACTTAGGATTTTATCCCAAAGGCAATTTTTTCACTGGCAAGTGAATGGATTTGATTTGTGGTTGAGGGAGGTTCTCTCTCTGTGGCTGCAGGGGCTGGACTGAAAGCCAGGCTCCCAGTTAAAAGGGTGTTGAGACAGGAGAGACATAGGAGTTGAAGGTCTTGCTTTGCTGGCTGCCTTGGTGATAGGAAGACAGGAAGGCTTCGGGAGACAGGAAGACAGGATGGCTTCAGGAGATAGATTTCTCAGGACCTGGTGTTGATTGGACGTCAGCCAGAGAGTGAGGGGTTGAGGATGTCTTTCACACTTCTGACACGGTCATTAAAGATAGATCAGACTGTAAAATAGAAAATATGAGAGCAGGTCTTGCTGTAGG
>NW_006781590.1:463939-474550 GCF_000442215.2 Lipotes vexillifer
AGTTGATGAGTCTAGTTTTGGCCTTAGTGACATGAAAGTTCAGTGTGGCTAAATGTCCACAGCAGGTTGCAGCTAAACTAGGGAGATGGGTGAGGAGAATATCTTGGAGGGCATTCTATGTCTGTGTGCACACTTGGAATCTATCTTTAAAGGCCACTGGGAACTAGCTCTAAGGGCTTCTTCTATGTCAAGATTTGTGTGTTTATATTCAACATTCTTATTGTACATTTACTGATCTCATTTACTGCCAATGCTTTAATCACTGTTTTCATGCAGAGTAGTCCTAAATCTGTGTTTCTAGGTACATATCTCCAGAGATGCATAGATAACATTTCCATTGGCCTACTTGGTGATTGCTGCCACCTGGTTGTCCTATAGCTTTCCCTGTATATCTCACTTACACTTAAAATTTAACGTAACTCCCACGTTTATTCCTTCTGGGTCTCATGATTATTTTCCCCCCACCATCCTCCCATTATACAGCCACTAAATATTGGCATCATCTTTGACTTTACTTACTCTGCATATCCAATCAGATGGCTCTTGGCCCCATCGATCTCTTTTCTATTGTAGCTCTTATCTATGGCTCCTTCTATTCCAGTCACTTTTGTGGTTTTTTTATATTTCTCATTGATTTTTTTCCCCTGTGTCTTCTAAATGGTCTCCTTTACCTCACCATAAATCCCCTCTAATTTACGGTCTTGACTGGTAGGGCTGGCACAGGTGGTCATCATGAATCAAGATCACCTAGAGAGTTTTCTATTCTGCTCCTCTCAAACCACCTGGGCTATATCAGACCCTCAACAATATACTTTGTTTTCTCTTCCCTCTACATTCTGCAAAGAACCAATGAGTCCAATTCAGTTTTCCCCAAAGGATGAGAATTAGCTAGAGTGATTCCTGGACCTGAGATTACGTTTTACTAGATTTTTGGTGGGGCTCAGGAATTTGTAGTTTAAGACTCTCTGGTCTAATTCATTCTGCATACACTTGTTAAAGTTATATTCTTCAAGCACAGGCCAGGGCTAACCTGTGGTTTCACTTTTTTCAAGTGCATTGAACATGGAGGCAGAGGCCTCTGCTTATGATTTGCCTTCATTATTTACGAGCTCTGTGAACTTGGACAAGTCCTTAATATCTTTGAGCCATGTCTGCAAAATGGGATGATAATAAATAATACTAATAATCATGATATTGAGTTCTTATCTGGATCAGAAACTTCTTCAATTATGAAGATCTTTCATATATTTACATTTTAGTGTCTTCTTATAGTAATGGGGATATTGATACCCAGTCAGTTTATCTCAGATTTCAAAACTGGGTCATAAAGTGAGAATGGCCCTAGAAGAAAGAGTAGCCAAATGCTGAAAGGCAGGGTCAGGGTTATTAAAAAACCCCTTCTTGCCTCAAGTCAGTATAAATTCTGAACTGCAGGTTGGTATCAGGAATTTGATAGGGCATCACCCAGATAGGATGGGGGACCCCCGCATGCACACATGAATGAATGCAGAGTAAAATTTGGGTCAGTGGTTATCAACTTGGCTGCCCACAGGACCGGAGGAGCTTTAAAAACTGCTGATGCCCAGTTTCTACTCCCAAAGTTTCTGATTTAATTTGTCTAGGGGAGGGGCTACAAAGAAGTTTAAAATACTCTCCAGTACCCAGGTTGTTTTAACGTACAGTTATAATTGAGAACCATTATTTTAGAATGTCTCATGAGGAGTTTGCTTTTTCCTTCCAAATTGTCACTTATTAAACTAAAATGATCTTTTTAAAAAGAATTTATATGCAGTTTAATATGTGCCAGGTATTGTTTTAAGCACTTTACAAGTATTAATTCATTTAATCTCAACCACATATAAAATAAGTATTATCTCTCTTTTACTGATGGAGAAATTGAGATGTTGAGATTTTAAGCAACTTGCCCATGTTTTGGATTCAAGTAGTTTTCGAAATGATGTTCTAAGTGTGTAGGCTAAGCTGTTTCTCTAGTTTTTCTTTAGCTTTAAAATTAAAAGGAGTGGGGAGACCAAAATATTATAGCACAGTTCATACCCTTCAGTGTTTTCTTAAATAAACTGTTATTTATTTAAAAAATTGGAAGTTGTTTAACCGAAACTTTAAATAGTATCAGTACATAGAAACTATGTAGGACAAGAAATAGAAAACGGTAGGAAGGATGCATATGTATTATTTCTTCAATTAACTATGATAAAGTTATAATTTTTAATTGACATTCTATTATGAAAATTCTTCGACTATAGAGAAAAGTAGAGAGAATAGGCTAGTGAAAATCTATATATCCAGCAGTATTTTAACAAAATAATTAAAAAGCAGTTAAAGAGAGAATTAAAATGCTAAATGAATCTCTAACACAGTATCCTAGATTTAACAGTTACTAAGATTCTGCCATATTTTCTTCATCTGAAATATTTTAACATACTAACAAACATGATGATTGTCTACCCCTGAATATTTAATTATACATCTCTAAAAACATGAAGATTTTTCTGTATAACTTCATGAAACAAACTGGACAACAACTTCTTAATATCGTCGAAGATCCAGTCTGTGTTCAGATTTTCCCAGTTGTCCCCCAAATGTCTTTTACAGCGAATTTGTTCAAATCGGGATTCAAGCACGCTCAGCATACTTATCACATTAGCTTGTTCTGTTTCTTAGGTCTCTTTTAATCTAGAATAGTTCTCACTGCCCCCCAGCCCCAACTTGGTTTTGACCTTGCCTTGCTGAGAGGGAGGACCAACTGACTGCAGAATGTCTCCGTTTTGAACTTGTCAGAATGAAGCTCTGTTTTATGATTAACTTGTTTTGTCTTGCCCCTGGCTGCTGGCGACCTCAAGCATTTTTTTCTTTACATCCTTAATCATTTGCTATTTCATATCTCTTTCTATTCATTGAAACCCTTATTTGTCTTTTACCTTCTAATAGTAGATATCACTCTGTTCTGATTTCTTGAACAACTTTTCCTATTCTATATATATATATATATATATATATATTTATATTTATTTATTTATTTATTTATTTTTTCCTTGATGGGTACTTCTGATATGTCCTTTATACTGGACATGCCTGACAGCTCTAAAATCCTTAGTTCTATGATGTCGTGATCAGGGTCTCCCCGCTCCTCGTCCCTCAGTCATTCTCAATCAGGAGTAGTACTGCCCTCTAGGGGAATTTCTGGAAATGTGTGACAATTTCAATTGTCACAGTGACTGGGGGCTTACTGGCATGTATATTGGACAAAGGCCAGGGATGCTAAATGTTCTTCCCTACTTGGAATAATCCTGAGTAACTAAGAATTATCTTGCCTAAAGTTATAATAGTGCCCATGTTGAAAAACACTATGTAGATGACACTAGGTAATTTGTTTTTGGTTGACTGATACACCAGCACATAGTAGGTGCTCAATAAATATTTGTTGAATGGAGTTTTGAAATTTGACCTTTTAAAGCAGACTGTTTTGCCACACACACACACACACACATTACACACAATTATTTTGTTAGAACTCCTTTAATTACAAGTGAGAAAAACTCAGTTCACACTGGATTATGTAATTGAAAAGTTCAGGGGTATCTGCCTTCAGAAATTGCCAGATCCATGGCCGTAAATTGTATTATTGGCACTTGATCTCCTTTAACTTTTGGCTTTCTACTCTGAATATTGGCTTCACTTTCTGATGGGCTCTTTCCTCAAGAGAGTGCCCAGCAGCTCAAGGTTTATATCCCTTACCCTGAAGTCGAGGAGAAAGGAGAATTTCCTTTTCTTAACAGTTCCAACCCACACTTTCATCTTACTAGAGTCATTTGCATCACCTGCTCATACCTAAGCCAATCACTGTGGCCAGAGGAGATGGGGTACATCAACAGGTCAGGCAAGATTGTTTCTTTTCCTTCACTCAAGGCAGGCACTGAAGTTAGCCCATCTGCACCAGATGCTTTTATCAAAAGAAGAGGGGGGCTTCCCTGGTGGCACAGTGGTTGAGAGTCCGCCTGCCGATGCAGGGGACACGGGTTTGTGCCCCGGTCCGGGAGGATCCCACGTGCCGCGGAGCGGCTGGGCCAGTGAGCCGTGGCCGCTGAGCCTGCGCGTCCGGAGCCTGTGCTCCGCAATGGGAGAGGCCACAACAGTGAGAGGCCCGCGTACCGCAACAGAAAAAACAAAAAATAGAAAAGAAAAAAAGAAGAGGGGATGGATGCTGAGCAGGAAACAGCAAAACAACATGCATCTCCACTGCTCAAACCCATCACTCAGTACAGAGCACCAGTCAAATATTCACTCAGTCATCATCATCTGAATCAGGGACAGATTTTTTTTTTTTTGCGGTACACGGGCCTCTCACTGTTGGGGCCCCTCCCGTTGCGGAGCACAGGCTCCGGACGTGCAGGCCCAGCGGCCACGGCTCACAGGCCCAGCTGCTCCGCGGCATGTTCCTGGACCGGGGCACAAACCCGTGTTCCCTGCATCGGCAGGCGGACTCTCAACCACTGCGCCACCAGGGAAAGCCCCCAGGGACAGATTTAAAAAATGTAATTCTACAGTGTAATTTTAACATTATTACACAATACTAAATAGTAAATATTATTTGTGTATTTTGAATATTTTATGATGTAAAACATCATCCCCGTCTTACCATGAAACTAGAAACTAAAGGAATATTCCAAATAGAACTGAAGTGTTTTTTTTGTTTGTTTGTTTGTTTTTTTTTCTTTTCTTTTTGGCTGCACCGCATGGCTTGTGGGATCTTAGTTCCCCAACCAGGGATTGAACCTGGGCCCTTAGGCAGTGAGAGCTGGAAGTCCTAACCACTGGACCACCAGGGAATTCCCAAATAGAACTGAAGTGTTTAATTGGATTCTACAAGTATTTCTTGAGGCCTACTTGTAGTGTCACATTGTACTGAATTGGTCGTCCAGACCGGCGCCTGGGTCCTAGCCTCAGAGAGATGGGAGGTTTCAGCCAGGGAGGTTCTTTTTCTGATAGGATTTGTGCAGCCAATAACGAAACTGATGCTGAGACTAGAACAGCACAGGCTTTATTCAATGGTCAAAGAATGGAGAAGCCGGAACCCAGTTCACAAATCATCCTCTCAATTTAGGCAGAGACACCAAATATATAGGAGGGTGGAGGTAAAAGGGAGGAAATTGGAAAGAGTAGGAGGAATGTTCATGAGTTATCCAAGAACAGGGGTGTGGTTTGGACCTGGAATTGATGCAACTCTCCTTTTCATTCCTTGTTTGGGCTTTCCAGTTGTTGTCATGGCAATCATCAGCTGTCTTGGCTCTGGTGGGTGTGTCATTTAGCAGTCTAGTGCATTACAATGAGCTATAATGAAGGTCCAGGTCTACTGGAAGGCAAATTCTCCCCCATTTGGGGCCTAATTGGTTCTAACCAGTTCATGTTTTTTTTTCTTTTTTTGTTGTTTTTTCTGTTTGCAGCTTCTTCCTGAAACTTAGATTAGTTGGTTTCTATTCAAGGGAGGGGCAGGGGTATGATTCTGGGGCAACAGGCTTGGTAACAAAATTTCTAGTAAAATAATTGAAGAACACTTCAAGGTAGTATGAGTTAAAATGCTAAATTTAATTTCTAAAAATATAGTTTAGTCCATATATTCCTAGGTTTCACCTCTGGGGCAAAGGGAATGGACAGCATGCAAATATTATTTGTAGACTAAATTTTCTTTTTGGATGTCTTGAATGTGTAGGTGCTATTGTTAAAAATTAAATGTCTATTCCTTGGTAGCATTTTTTTTTTTTTTTTGGCCATGCGGCATTCAGGATCTTAGTTCCCCGACCAGGGATCAAACCCGTGCCCCCTGAAATGGAAGCTCAGGGTCTTAATCACTGGACCACCAGGGAAGTCCCTCATTGGTTGCATTTTTGGCCATTGTTGTTACCTTAGCAGATGTTAGAAGTAACATTTTTTTTTCAACTTTAAAAGGAACTAATGCTGGACTTTTGAGTCAGAAAGAGAAAAACAAATATCATATATTAACGCATATATGTGGACCCAGAAAAATGATACAGATGAACTGGTTTGCAGGGCAGAAATAGAGACACAGATGTAGAGAACAAACGTATGGACACCAAGGGGGGAAAGCAGGGTGGTGGTGGTGGTGGTGGTGGTGGTGTGATGAATTGGGAGATTGGGATTGACATGTATACACTGATGTGTATAAAATTGATGACTAATAAGGACCTGCTGTATAAAAAAATAAATAAAATTAAATTAAAAAAAAAAAAAAAAGAAGGAACTAATGCTCAAAAAGCCTGGGGTTTCTGATCCAGGCAATCAAATACTCCTATTACAGGAATATCTTTCTCATCTCCTCAATCCCATATCAAGGTCTGAAATACTCTCTTTGCCTTTTAGCTGAAAACAATCAGAGGAAGGAAGGAATAGGGCCAGAAAGGCACAAAAGGGGCAGGAGACTGGGAGAGGGCAAGGAGGAAGAAACCTGGGAAGACAACGTTGATGTGCAAGATTTCTTGAATGGCTACTGGTGAATGGGAGTAAGGCATATGGATGTAAGGGATGTTTAACTTTATATGTTGTCCTTCTATCTGCATTGACATTACTCCATAATCAGTAGGCATATACATTTTCAGACCTCATCCGAACTGAAATCAGAAGCACTTGGTACTATTGTTCATGCTTGCCTTCTTGAAATTCTGTTTGTTTATATTTTGCGGTATTATTTTCTTCTGTAGCAGGAGAGAATACCTGTTTTTCTGACTACCTTTTAAAGTGTTCCCCAAGTTTCTTATTTTGCTGTTTTAAAAAATTTTTTATTATTATTATTTCTTTTTTATTTTGCTGTTAAAAAAGAAATCTTACCGTTTGTGCTCTCTGAGATCAGTTTATGCTGAAGGAGGAAATTTATGTCGCCAGCTCAAAATTTTGTTTGGGTTCTAGACTTGTGTTTCTATGTTGTTTTTGCATGTTTTTACCTAGTTGTCCTATAATGATCTTAAACTCATGATGTCTAGACTTGAATTTTTCTTTCTCTTCTCACATGCTCTGCCTCTGTTTCAAAGTCTGCAAAGAGAACCACTGGGTTTCTTTCTTTTTTTTTTTTTTTTGCGGTACGCGGGCCTCTCACTGCTGTGGTCTCTCCCGTTGCGGAACACAAGCTCCGGACGCGCAGGCTCAGCGTCCATGGCTCACGGGCCCAGCCGCTCCGCGGCATGTGGGATCTTCCCGGATCGGGGCACGAACCTGCGTCCCCTGCGTCGGCAGGCGGACTCTCAACCACTGCACCACCAGGGAACCCCCACTGGGTTTCTTAACTCTCTCAGTTACCTTTACCTGTTGCTATAAAAATGCTGTGTAACGGTTCACTTTGAAAGCTCAGTGGCTTAAAACAGTCATTTTTATGGCTTACAGGTCTCAGCTGGTTTTGCACATGTAGTGTGAAGTCAGCTGCCCTTTGGTTGCGTGGTTCTGATGAGCCTGACTAGGCTTTCACATGTTTGAGGAGCAGCTGGCTATAGGCTGGTCTAACATGACCTTAGTCGGATAACTGGGCTCTTCTTCAAATGTCTCTCATATGCACATGTTTCTCGTGCCCTTGTAGTAGGCTAGCCTGAGCATGTTTTCAAGCAAGCTTGGAGAATATGCTCAGAGAGATCACAGAGAAGCAAAAGTTCTTAAAAGCTTTGTCAAGTCACTGCTTTCTTCAAGCTTGATATTGTCCCACTGGTGAAAGCATGTCATATAGCCCAGCCCAGAGTCAGAGCAAGAGGGAACTAAATATAGGGTAAAGGGTCTAGATATGGGAGTCCCTTTAATTGGGGCCATTAAATGGAATCAATTTACTGCACTTTTCTAAGTTTGACTCAGAGTTATCCTTGGTTTCTCTATTCCCTTTACTTTCCTTGCAGTTAGTTGATCATGTCTTCTTTTTTTTTTTTTTTTTAATAATACACAATGTATTTATTTATTTATTTATGGCTGTGTTGGGTCTTCATTTCTGTGCATGGGCTTTCTCTAGTTGTGGCAAGTGGGGGTCACTCTTCATCGCGGTGCGCAGGCCTCTCACTATCGCGGCCTCTGTTGTTGCGGAGCACAGGCTCCAGACGCGCAGGCTCAGTAATTGTGGCTCACGGGCCCAGTTGCTCCATGGCATGTGGGATTTTCCCAGACCAGGGCTCGAACCTGTGTCGTCTGCATTGGCAGGCAGATTCTCAACCGCTGCGCCACCAGGGAAGCCCATGTCTTCTTTTTTTTAAATTTAATTTTTATTTTATATTGGAGTATAGTTGATTTACAATGTTGTGTTAGTTTCACATGTACAGCTAAGTGATTCAGTTATACATATATATCCATTTTTTTTAGTTTCTTTTCCCATATAGGTTATTACAGAATACTGAGTAGATTTCCCTGTGCTATACAGTAGTTCGTTGTTGATTATTTTATATATAGTAGTGTGTACATATTAATCCCAAACTCCTAATTTATCCCTCCCCCAACGTTTCACCTTTAGTAACCATAAGTTTGTTTTCGAAATCTGAGTCTGTTTCTCTTTTGTAAATAAGTTCATTTGTATCTTTTTCTTAAATTAAATTAAATTCTTAATTAAAAAAATAGTCATGGCACGTGGGATCTTTCGTTGTGGCGCACGGACTTCTCTCTAGTTGTGGTGCAGGGTCTCTAGAGTGTGCGGGCTCAGTAGTTGTGATGCGCGGGCTTAGTTGCCCTGCAGCATGTGGGATTTTATTTCCCCGACCAGGATAGAACCTGCATCCCCTGCACTGGAAGGTGGATTCTTAACCACTGGACCGACAGGGAAGTCCCTGTATCCTTTTTTTTTTTTAGATTCCAAGTATAAGTGATATCATATGATATTTGTCTTTCTCTGTCTGACTTACTTCACTTGGTATGATAATCTCTGGGTCCATCCATGTTGCTGCACATGGCATTATTTCATTCTATTTTAAGGCTGAGTAATATTCCGTTGTATATATGTACCACATCGTCTTTATCCATTCATCTGTTGATGGACATTTAGGTTGCTTCCATGTCTTTTTTTTTCAGTGATTTTAATTTTTATTGTAGTTAAAAAATATAACAAGATATAAATACAGTCAGCCCTCTGTATCTGTAAGTTCTACCTCCATAGGTTCAACCAACCATGGATCAAAAATATTCAGAAAAAAAACAGACAAGCGATTCCAGAAAGTTCCAGAAAGCAAAATTTGAATTTGTCATATTCCAGGAATGATCTATATAGTATTTTTTATGGGCTTGTCATATAGAATATATAGCCTTTATTATGTTGAGGTGAATTATATACTTTTGAGGTTTTATAAACAATACAAAAAGGGTGGACAGCAAAGAAAATACTTGGTTCAAATGGAGATGGTACTGAAGTTACCTCTGGTTGCCTCAACGTTGCTGAGTCTGATGCATCCCTTAGCTACCGCTGCAAAACAGCCCACCCTCCCCCAACTCGGTGCTGAAAATAACAAGCACAGGTTGTTACTTGTGCATCTCTGGATCAGCTCGTTAGTTCTTGGCTTGGCCTGGCTCCCTCACATGTCTGTTATTAGCTGAGTGTTGGCTGAAAGCTTTGCTTTGCCTGCTCTTCCCATCCCTGGTGTATGAAGCCCTTTTTGCTTCTCTGCAGAGGTATGGTCTTCCTCAGCATCGTTCCCATGTCTTCTCCCTGGACCCCAGGCAGGTCCGTCCATCATGGTTCCCTCAGCTGAATGCTGGCCATGCGAGCCTTCTCATGGATTACCTGGGTTGCATCTGAGTCCTTTGTGTTAAAAGTCCATCGAAGTTTACCCTTGTAATCACGTGTCCCTCATTCCCCTTCACCTCTTATGACACACAGGATTGTGAATTCCTTTTACTTTGTTCATCTCTCTCATTTTTTTTTCAGGTATTATTTTATTTTATTTTTTAAAATATCTTTATTGGAGTATAATTGCTTTACAATGTTGTGTTAATTTCTGCTGTATAACAAAGTGAATCAGCTACGCTACTACATATATCACCATATCCCCTCCCTCTGTGTCTCCTTCCCACACTCCTTATCCCACCCCTCTAGGTGGTCACAAAGCACGGAGCTGATCTCCCTGTGCTATGTGGCTGCTTCCCACTAGCTATCTGTTTTACATTTGATAGTGTATACATGCCCATGCTGCTCTCTCACTTTGTCCCAGCTTACCATTCCCCCTCCCTGTGTCCTCAAGTCCATTCTCTACGTCTGCATGTTTATTCCTGTGCTGCCCCTAGGTTCATCAGAACCATTTTTTTTTTTTTAGATCCCATATATATGTGTTAGCATATGGTATTTTTTTTCTTTTTCTGACTTAATTCACTCTGTCCATCAGACTTAATTCAGTCTGTCCATGACAGACTCTAGGTCCATCCACCTCACTACAAATAACTCAATTTTGTTTCTTTTTATGGCTGAGTAATATTCCGTTGTATGTATGTGCCACAGCTTCTTTATTCATTCATCTCTTAATGGACACTTAGGTTGCTTCCATGTCCTGGCTATTGTAAATAGAGCTGCAATGAACATTGTGGTACATGACTCTTTTTTTTTTTGCAGTACGCGGGCCTCTCACTGTTGTG
>NW_006781590.1:474634-480359 GCF_000442215.2 Lipotes vexillifer
ATCTTCATGGACCGGGGCACGAACCCGTGTCCCCTGCATCGGTAGGCGGACTGTGAACCACTGTGCCACCAGGGAAGCCCTCATGACTCTTTTTGAATTATGGTTTTCTCAGGGTATATGCCCAGTAGTGGGATTGTGGGGTCATATGGTAGTTCTATTTGTAGTTTTCTAAGGAACCTCCATACTGTTCTCCATAGTGGTTGTACCAATTTACATTCCCATCAGCAGTGTAGGAGGGTTCCTTTTCTCCACACCCTCTCCAGCATTTGTTATTTGTAGACTTTTTAATGATGGCCATTCTGACCTGTGTGAGGTGGTACCTCACTGTAGTTTTGATTTGCATTTCTCTAATAATTAGTGTTGTTGAGCATCTTTTCATGTGCCTATTGGCCATATGTATGTCTTCTTTGGAGAAATGTCTATTTAGATCTTCTGCCCATGTTTGATTGGGTTGTTTGTATTTTTGATATTGAGCTATATGAGGTCTTTGTATATTTTGGAGATTAATCCCTTGTCAGTTGCTTCATTTGCGAATATGTTCTTCCATTCTGAGGGTTGTCTTTTTGTTTTGTTTATGGTTTCCTTTGCTGTGCAAAAGCTTTTACGTTTAATTAGGTACCATTTGTTCATTTTTGTTTTTATTTTCATTACCCTAAGAGGTGGTTCCGAAAAGATATTGCTGCAATTTATGTCAAAGAGTGTTCTGCCTATGTTTTCCTCTAAGAGTTTTGATCCTGGCTTCATTCTTCCTTTGAATTGAATCAGCTCCTTCTCTTCATCAGTGCCCACTAATGCTGATTGATTTAAGACCTTAACCATCACTCTCCTGAATTACTGTAATAGTCTTTGCACTGGTAGGCTTCCCCACCCCCACCCTGTTTTATCAAGTTCTACATCAGATCACAACAAAACTGGTTCAGTTTCTCCATGAACCCTGCAGATCCCCGTCAGTTTGGTTTCCCTTTTCTGGAAGTTCTGACTCACAAACCCAGAGATGTTTTAGCCCTCCTAGTCCTGTGCCCCAGTCAGGAGCTCCAGGGAGTGTGGACATATGGTTTGGGTGAGCCTGCTGCAGATTCTGTGCTGTTTGTTCATCCCGCATGGGATATGTTACCGAATGCAAGTTTGTGTGCCTGACACAAGTAAGGCCGAACAATATTGAAATGTCAGAGTTCGGAGCAGAGAGAGGTTTATTGTAGGACCATGCAAGGAGGCAGGGGGCTCATGCTCCCCAAAACCCCAATCCACCGAAGGATTTCAGCAAAGCCTTTTTAAAGGCCAGGTAAGGGAGTGGGGTTGCAGGGTATGTGATCAGCACGTGCACAATTCTCTGATTAGTTGATGTTGAGGTAACAGGGAGGTTAACGTTATCAGTCCTTGGGCACCAGTAGGTCTGAGGGCTACATGCTCATGATCATCAGGTAGTTAATTTCTTCCATTTGGTGGTGGTTTTTAGCATCTGAAAAATTCAGGAAATATGCATGAGATGGTATTATCTGGGTACTTAAGAGAGGAACTAAAGCAGAGGATATGGGGGAGGGGTCTGTCCGGGTAGAGGCCCCATAGGGTCCTGCTCGGTTGCCAGAAGGCATCCCAAGGACTCGCGTTCCATTCATCGGTAACAGCCCTGCTTAAATGCGAGGAGAGCAGTTTCTGTTTTGTATTTTGTGGTTCGCGGGCCGCTCGCTCACCGCTGCGGCCCCTCCCGCTGCGGAGCGCAGGCTCCGGACGCGCAGGCTCAGCGGCCATGGCTCGCGGGCCCAGCCGCTCCGCGGCGTGTGGGATCTTCGCGGACCCGGGCACGAACCCGCGTCCCCTGCATCGGCAGGCTTACTCTCAACCACTGCGCCACCAGGGAAGCCCAGGAGAGCAGTTTTTACTGTAGCTAATGCTGATGAAGATTCCAGTTCTCCATAGTACACTCATCAGCAGAGAACTGGATGCATCAGCATTGGAAACAGATTCTGGAGGCCTCTAACACCGGGGTCACGGAAGGTCACTAAAAGCAGATCTTGGTTGGGATGGCAGTGTCTCTCTGTGGTATCTTCTTGGGCATGCCTCTGCCGATGCCTTTCAGAGCCTTAAATCTTCATACTTTCTACAGGAACAGCAGCTGGTGCCATAGGCTCGACATTTCTAGAAGATAATCTAAAATTTCTTTTGGCTAAAAAGCTGGGTGGTATATTGGAGTATTTCTACTACGAGGATGAAGTGAGGAAGTGTTTGGGGAGGACTGTGACCCTAAGACTATTGTGGTAGAAGTTAGCAAGTGTCTCATCCAGATCTGGCACCAGTGTCTCTTTTTTGCTTATGGCCCTAGGACACAGGGGTCGGAGGAGGGATTCCATACTAAAAAGTTTGGTGCTGACTTACCATTCTGATCCGAGGAGCTCTAGAGCTTTGTGGCAAAGGCCCAAAAGGTACATGGGCCCAGCAGACACTGCATTATCTCATGTGCCTCACTGAGGTCCATGCAAACCAGTTCTGGCCATTAGACAGGAATTGGGGGACTCAAAGGTCAGCGTCTAAGAAGGACACAGGACAGAATGAATAGAGAGTGGGCACAGGGGGCAGTAGGGCAGCAGGCATGGGCAGTTTGAGGGGACCCTTACTGGGAGAACTGCACTGAGGGCTCTCTGGGAGTCTGGACAGAGACAGCCTCACTGACTTTCAGTCCAAACAAGACATAAATATCTGTAAAGTACCTGATACTTGATACATTGTAGGTGGAGTATAAATGTTTGATTTCTTGTCTTTCTCTTTGCTTTAATTTATACAATCAGAGTTACCTTTCTAAAACACAGATAAAAGTATTCAATAAATCATTTCTTTGTTTTAAACCACCAGTCAGTACCTTTCCTTTACATCAGTAGTTCTCAGATTCATGTACATTAGGATCACCTGGAGGGCTTTATAAAACACAGATTTCTAAGCCCCACCTCCAGGATTTCTGGTTCAATAGATCTAGGGTGATGCCCAAGAATTGCATTTCCTAACAGGTTCCTAGCACCGTGTTGATACTGATGGTCTGGTGATTGCACTTTGAAAGGCACTTTATCTCTGAGTAAAGTCCCAACTCCTCAGCACGGTTAACAAGGACCTCCATAACTTGAGCTCAGATGTGAAGACGGGGGATTCTACCTCGGAGAGGCGACAATGCCAACAGCACCATCCCCTCTCTGGTGTGTCACACCTGGATTACCCTCCCCTTTTGGCTAGGCAATATTTTATTCTCTTAAAATCTGGCTTAAAAGAGTGTGAAGGACTGTTTTGAGGGGAAAAGAAGGCAGTTAAGGCAAATGTAGCTTCACTAAATAGTACAGCATAACCTCAGGAAAGAAATGTGTGTTCAAGAGGGAGAGGGCCAAGACCCTTGCTGTTTAGTCTGTTTGGTACCCTAGGTGTGATGGATTTTGTAGCCAGGTCACACCTTCAAGTCCATTTTATTATCTGCTGGTGAAGTTGCTTTCTTCTTCTGTTACACTTTTAACAGAAGTTGCCCCACCCACTTACCACCAGAGGTAGGAGGTTATTGTACTGGGGAACATGTGTCCTGGGGGGTGTACCAGAATCATGTGGGGAGATTGGGAAAAAATGCAGATTCCTACTGTAGACTTACCAGCTGAGAACCTCCAGAATGTGGCCTTAGAATCTGTATTTTAATTTAATTTTAATACAGTGTATTAGGTCTTAAAAAAATACAGAAAACTATGTTTTAAAAACCCATAAGAGGGGCTCCCCTGGTGGCACAGTGGTTAAGAATCCGCCTGCCAATGCAGGGGACACAGGTTCAATTCCTGGTCTGGGAAGATCCCACATGCCATGGAGCAACTAAACCCGTGCGCCACAACTACTGAGCTTGTGCTCCAGAGCCCGTGAGCTACAACTCCTGAAGTCCGGGCGCCTAGAGCCCGTGCTCTGCAACAAGAGAAGCCACCGCAATGAGAAGCCCGCGCACCACAATGAATAGTAGCCCCCACTCACTGCAACTAGAGAAAGCCCGTGCACAGCAACAAAGACCCAACACAGCCAAAAATAAATAAATAAAATAAATAAATTTTTTAAAAAGTTATAAAAAAAATAAAAAATAAAACCCCATAACATTGGCCCATATTCCTCTACTCAGATAACCTATATTGGCATTAAGAATAGAAAAATGAACATATTGGAACATTAATATAGTAAAACCTTCACTCCATCCTCTTCTCCTTAGTTCCTTTACTAAAAAGTAATCACTCATTGCTTTCCCCTGTTTTTATCTAGATAATATTCTGGGAATCTACTTTTTGGGGAAGCAATGTACATACTGAATGTAGAACTATTTTTATTACAATGTGAGGAGAACACTACAACATATTTATAAGTATCCCTCACTAGCTCCTTTTCCCTCATTTCCTTCTTAAATTGGGCACGCTGCAAAATCCATCCTCAGCCCTCTTCTTTCACCATCACCCAGGTGTGACAGCCCCTGTTCTGGAGAAACTAGGAGAGACCCATTCATGCATTTAATTTGTGCCAAGATAGTTAGGTTGGTTTGGCTTAACCTTTGTGTGGTAATTGATATAATATGTATTTCCGCTCAGTTAGTGTTTATTGAGTGTGTCTTAGTCTGTTTGGGCTGCTATAACAACATACCACGGACTAGATAGCTTATAAACAACAGAAATTTATTTCTCGCAGTTCTGGACTCTGGGAAGTCCAAGATCAGGATGTCAGCATGGTTGGTGAGGATCCTCTTCCCTGTTGCCAGCTTCACATTGTATCCTGACATGGCCGAAGGGGCTAGGGAGCTCTGTGAGCCTTTTTATAAGGGCACTAATCCGTTGGCGAAGACTCCACTCTCATGATCTAATCATCTTACCAAGGCTCTGCCTCCTAATGCTATAAACATTAGGCATTAGAATTTCAAAATATGAACTTTGGGAGGACACAAACATTCAGACCATAGCATAGTGCTTTCAAAGTAGGCTAAGTAGTTTAAGAGATAGAAATGAATTAAGGTCTCCATCATGTCCTTTAGGGCATGTGTTATCAGATGAGCAAATAACTACTATGCCTGGAAGAAAGGAAGCTCTCACGGAGGTGTAAGAAATGTGCCATGGGGAACTTCCCTGGTGGTGCAGTGTGGTTAAGAGTCCACCTGCCAATACAGGGGACATGGTTGGAGCCCTGGTCCGGGAAGATCCCACATGCTGCAGAGCAACTAAGCCCATGCGCCACAACTACTGAGCCTGTGCACCACAACTATGGAAGCCCACGTGCTTAGACCCTGTGCTCCGTAACAAGAGAAGCCACCGCAATGAGAAGCCTGTGCACCACAATGAAGAGCAGCCCCCGCTCACCGCAACTAGAGAAAGCCTGCACGAAGTAACAAAGACCCAGCGCAGCCAAAAAATAAATAAATAAATACATTATCAAAAACAGAAATGTGCCATGGGGGCCACAAAGATAACTGATTTGTGAGTTCTGATAGGCAAGTAGCATTCAAACTGGTCTTTGAAGGATAAAAAGTAAAATGGTAAAGAAAGAGGGATGGGGGGGCTTCCCTGGTGACGCAGTGGTTGAGAGTCCGCCTGCCGATGCACGGGACACGGGTTTGTGCCCCAGTCCGGGAAGATCCCACATGCCGCAGAGTGGCTCGGCCCGTGAGCCATGGCTGCTGAGCCTGCGTGTCCGGAGCCTGTGCTCCACAATGGGAGAGGCCGCAACAGTGAGAGGCCCGCGT
>NW_006781590.1:480369-539931 GCF_000442215.2 Lipotes vexillifer
AAAAAAAAAAAAAAAAAAAAAAAAAAGAGGGATGGAAATGGGAGGTGAAATTCAGATCCAAGGAGGAGCATGAGTGAAAGTGTGGGGTGGGACCACGCTGTCATGGCAGGGGGCAGGGGTTTAAAAACATCATTTTAAAGAGTTGAGATTTTTAAATAGACAGTGGGAAATTTTTCTTTAATTTTGGCCTTATGGCATGCGGGATCTTCCCCAAACAGGGATTGAACCTGTGCCCCGTGCAGTGGAAGCGCGGAGTCTTAACCACTGGACTGCCAGGGAAGTCTCGACAATGGGAAGTTTTTTTTTGTTTGTTTGTTTGTTTGTTTGTTTTTAGAACTAGCCTGTTTTATTTCCCGACTAGCCAGGCAGAAGACACTAATTTTACATTCAAGTCGAAGAAGACCATGAGCTGTGATGGAGTGCTTCCTAGATTTTTTTTTTTTTTTAACATCTTTATTGGGGTATAATTGCTTTACAATGGTGTGTTAGTTTCTGCTTTATAACAAAGTGAATCAGTTATACATATACATATATCCCCATATCTCTTCCCTCTTGTGTCTCCCTCCCTCCCACCCTCCCTATCCCACCGCTCCAGGCGGTCACAAAGCACCGAGCCAGTATCCCTGTGCCATGCGGCTGCTTCCCACTGGCTAGCTACCTTACGTTTGTTAGTATATATATATATATATATGTCCATGTCTCTCTCTCGCCCTTCCCCCTCCCCATATCCTCAAGTGTGTTCTCCAGTAGGTCTGTGTCTTTATTCCTGTTTTACCCCTAGGTTCTTCATAACATTTTTTTTCCCTTAAATTCCATATACATGTGTTAGCATACGGTATTTGTCTTTCTCTTTCTGACTTACTTCACTCTGTATGACAGACTCTAGGTCTATCCACCTCATTACAAATAGCTCCATTTCGTTTCTTTTTATGGCTGAGTAATATTCCAGACAATGGGAAGTTTTGAAAGTTTTTTTTTTTTTTTTTCTTCCCCTCCTCCTGAAAGTTTTTGAGAAGAGATTTAACAGGAAAAGACTGATGTTTTGGAAAAATAACACAATACTATTAATATTTATGAGCAACAGGGTCACAGAGAGAATTAAGTCCCAGAAAAAGAATCTTTTGGAGCAGTGCAGCAATGGGATTATATTGATGTACAACATGGTCTTTCTCCCTCTTATTTGTTTTGTCCAGCAGAAGTGTGAGGGATGGATTTGGGTGGGGATCAACCAGTGGTGAGTAGACCTGTTACTGCAGTACGGTAGTGAAAGTAAGAAAGGAGAGTAGGACATGAGAGACATCGCTAAGGTAGAGTCAGGACTTGTGACCAGAAGAAAACTAAAATAGATGATTTTTAAGATTTCTAGGCTAAGAGACCAGGTGAATATTAGGTATCATTAATTGAGATGGGAGAGCCGGAAAAGGAGCAGGCTTTAGGGTGGAGGGGGTCAGGGAGAGGGGTAGGAAGGTCGAAGTTTATTACTTTGCTGAGTTTGAGTTACACTGGGGATATTCAGATAGAGAGATTTAGCAGGCAGATGGTAACTCAGGTGTGGAGCTCACAAGAGAGGTCAGAGCCAGGAAGTACAGGTTTACAGCCACAGACCTAAGAGGCAGATGAGATTGCCTGGAGGCAGTGGTTTTCCACACTTCAACACACATCAAAATCACCTGGAGGCCTTGTTCAAACTCACGGCAGGGCCTCATGCCTGGAGTTTCTGATTCAGTCTGGGATAGGCCCAGCAATTTGCAGCTCTAACAAACGCCCAGGTCACGCTGATGCTGCTGGTCTGGAAGCACACTTGGAGAAGCATCAGCCTAAAGAAACATGTAGTGAAAGAAGAGGGCTGAGGGTGGGAATTGGGCAGTGCCCAGCTTAAGGAGGAAGTGAAGGAAGAGGAGCTAGTGAGAGCTACTTATAGATATGTCTTAGTGTTCCCTTGCTTAGTAAGAAAAATAACTGTACATTAAATGTGTACATTACGCACATATATTTGCACATAAAATATGCACATTTCAGGTATACAGATAAGAAGGATCAGAGGAGAACCTGGAGAAAGAGAGGATGCTGTGAATCCCAGAAATCTGGTCTTTTTCGAGGAATACCTCTCACTCTGTTTAATCCCTGAGTGGCTTTCATTTGGGTGTCATCCATTTCCTACAGGTCTCAGCAGCTAGTCCTTTCATTAACTGATCAGTTTAACCCATTCCTGGAATAGAAAAGTCAGACCAAGTTTATAATCTGAGATTTCATGTGAGTTGCTTCTAAAAATTGAAATAGATTTTAATTTTCTTATTAGGAGGAAAATAAAAATAATATTGGTGACAATAACTCAGTAAAGGTTGGTGTAGTATATTCTTGTTAATTGGGTTGAGTCGTTTCTATACACAGTCTTGTTCTGAGGGGTAAGCTACAGCTGGCCAGCAGTAGGCACATAGAAGACTCAAATAAGCAAAATCACACTGTGGGGAACTTGCTCATTAAGGTAAACTTTTTAAAAGCCCTGCTGATAAAAATATTGGATATTATAGAAATTAGTTTTTAAAAATATCTGTAATTTCATATTTGAGAAAGAAAACCACTATGAAGATTTAGGTATATTTCTTTCTAGTCTCATATATTTTGTAGGGGAAGAAAATTTCTTTTTTTTTTTTCTTTTTACTACACTCTTAGGCTCTCTGGCTGGGGCCCTATAAATTGGACTGACAGAAGATAAATTACCAAGAGGAAAGCAACCACATTTATTTAAGTTTTACGTGACTTGGGAGCCTTCATAAGGGAATGAAGACCTGAAGAAACAGTTAAACCTGAGTGTTTTTATTCTAGATTTGATGAAGAGTGTATAGCTATGGACAAAGAAGTGTGAACTAAGGGTAGTAAACTGGGGGAAACTTAGCAAGGCCTGTTTATTGGGATTCTTCTTGGTGCCCCTCTGTCTTCAGAGATAAGGACGCTACTTTCTTCCAGGTATAAGGATGGCACCTCTCACATGATGGTCTTCTCACCTGTTTCAGGGGAGATGGGGTAGGTCTGAGAGCCCTTTCCGTATCTGTCATTTCTCAAATTCCTTTAGCTTAAAATATTCAATATGTCATGGAGCCATATTTTGGGGGCAGCATGTTCTGAACTCCATCAATATTTAGAAAACTTAAATCAAATAATTGATTTAATTTTATATCATGCTTTTTTCCACTAAATATTATAATGTGGTCATTAAGTATCTTTTGGAAACCTCATTTTTTATTGGCAGCACTGCATTCTAGTTTATGGTTGTATTATAATTTAACTATTGCCTCCAGTTGTTTCCTTATTAAAATTTATTCTAATCAAAATACAGTGAGGTAAAAATTAATGTTCTTTTTTGTATGATAGAGGATTTCTACTAAAATGTCATATACAAATTAATTTTTGGCAACATTCTCCTTGCTGTTTAGATATTTAGATGATATCTCATCTGAGTTAATGGATGTATCTAGTGCTTAAATATGCTCAACAGTTTTATTTTTCTCAACTTCTTTCATTTTGTTGGACATGAATCACCTGCTTGAGACATTTTTTTGCTAATTGTATGTGTGTAACTTTTAACAATACCCATTAGCAAATATGTATTAAACTCTGTGTATCAAGAAATATTAGGTGTTATGGGAAATTATAGAGAAGTAAAATGGGGCCTCTGGTCTCAGAGAGATCATATGTAGTAAGGCAAAAATATAAGGAGTATAAATGATAATCAAATTTAGTTTATTGATCAACCACTCTCTGATCTACAGTTCCAAATGATAGGAAAGAAGTTGTTAGGCAGTAGAAGTTACATGTATATTTCTTCCCTTCTGTAGTGTTAGGAAAAAAAGACCGTTGTGTTAAATATGCACGTTGATGATAAAATGCATCCCTATTTCAGAAACATTAGATGTGTAAAGATATATAGTTCAGAATTAAGACATTCTAATTTATATGTATGTATCTGATATCTATCATATATATATATATCTACCCACCTATTATCTATCTGTGTTTCAGCTATTGATGTATATTTCTTTTCCTTTTATGTTACTTAAGAGAGTCTCTTATTCTAGGGCTATTCTTGTGGTCCTTTAACTGCTCTACCTGCCTCCAGTCACTTCTGATCTTGCTTATTACTTCCAGAAGAATATTCCCAATCTTCAACACTCATCAGAATGTAGTGAAAACAGTCTATGCTGGCCCTGGGGCCACAGCTGATGCTGGGATTGTCAAGACAGTTGATCTCTGTACTGGCTATAAACAAGACCAGGGTCCTGCTGATAATAACAGTAAGACTTTGAAGAGCCAATCAGGGTGGCTGTCACCCGCCCTTCTCTTTTCTGTGGTTGTTGGAATTTGATAGCTCAACAGATGAGGTATGGAGAAAATCACACTGGATATAGTATACCAGAGTTTGAGCCCCATCTTTGTTACCTAGCTTGGTTTTTTTAGTGAAGTCCCATGTAGTCTTAAACAGCTTTTGTAAATGAGGATAATAATTATTCTAGCCAGACCTTGAAGTAGCAGGGTGCTGACAAAATTTAACTTATTCATGAAATAATGTATCCTTTTAAAAGCAGTTTCATACACATAGCTGATTTCTTCCTTACTATGCTACTTTAAGGTGTGGCTGAACACAAATCCTGAAATATTATGACTTCCAACCAACTGCAATGTCAACAAACATCTGTGGAGGATACAATGAGACCTGGTAGTGCTAAGGGCTGGGAAGACAAGGGTAAATAGAACACACAGTTCCTTTCCTTGAGAGTTCCTTTCCTTGAGAGGTCAGTAGGCTCCTTTCCTCTGAAAGCAGGTCCCTGTACCTTGCAATAACTATGTCATGGAACCAAATCTTTGAGAACTGATGCCAGACTGCAACAGGACTGGCTAGCTAAATTATTCTTGTTTGTGTTTGGGGGGTGGGAGCATGATGAGAGAGTGGCTTGACTATCAGATAACCATCCTGCACACCATTGCCTGGAGCTGCATTTGTTGCTTTGCTAATTTTTCTTTTGTATGGGGAAATTGAATTTATAACAGCTTCCAACTTCTCGACATCACCTTTTTCCGGCACTTACCACTTATTGTTACCACTGATTTCTGACTTGCTGAGTTAGCTTAAATTGCCTGTTGTTTACATCAATTTGAACCTCTAGGGAAATCTAGTTTGTACCAAAGTGGTCAGAAATGAAAGCCTGCTTCTGTGCAAGGTTTCTACATCACCATTCAGTTTGTGTGATACACAACTTCCATTTATCAATGCTGTCTTCTCGGACTGTAGAAACACTCTCTGGGTGAGGTTCTGGTGTATTTTCAATAGCTACACACATCTTAAAATATAAATGTGGAATAGGTAAGTGATTTTTTTTTTTTTGATAATTCTGCATTTTCTTTAAAAATCAGTCACATTCTTACTGACAATGCAGTATAATAGTATATAGATTTCTCATTTTCTTCTCATTTACTCACATAATTATCTTAATTTTACAAATGTATGAGAGACAGTCTCAGATTTTATCACCAGATTTAGCATTTTTCTCAAAGTCTTGGAGAGTGAAATACTCTACATGACTGTTTTGCATAAGCATTTATACATATTTTAATTTCAGACCTTTTCACAATTATTTTATCAGGCAGTCTTCTCTTGCTTTCACCTGAACATAATCTTAAAATCGGATTATGGAGGAAAATAAAAAATTTATGATAGAGCTTGACTTTCTGTTTTCCCAGAACAAGGGATTTATTGCAGTGCATCTTTCAAGGTTTTCTTTCTCCCAGGAACTCTGCCAGAAGACAGCATCCTGCTCCCAGAGGCCCCTCTCTGCTGCACCCAGTCATTAGAAGTCAGTGAAAACTCTGCAGTTGGAAGGCCCATTAGCCTCAGAGAGGCTGGCAGGAAATGAATTTGCTTGTGCATCTCCAGTCAAGGACAATGCCATTAAGGGCTGCAAAACTACAATATCTCAGAATAAAGATTTTCAAATTCTATTACCGGCGCACCATTGAGACACTTTCATTTCATTTCGACTCAGGGCTGGAAACCCAAGTAAGGAAGCACAGTAGTTAAGGTAGAATACAATTATGATAATGAAAAATACAAGTAAATTCTAAAAGCGAATCTCTATATTGAGTCAGCTGGAGAATAGACCTCTGGCTGTTTGCTATACTTCAATGACCATAGTTGAATCTGTTTTTAATTTTCAGTGGTATTTCCTTTCTAAAAATGCTGTTTGTTGGTAATGCCTTGAAAGACTACCCTGGCATATTTCTGACTTCCATTCTCACTGCCAGTGGTAACAAACAGTATTTTATATATTCTTTTAGAAATAATGAAAAACACCTAAATTATCTAAAAAGTAGAAATAGGCTCATATCATTCATCACTGTAATGTTAATTAAAAAATGAAAAATTACTGTGAAAGAGACTGTCGACCATTTGTAAGATATGACCCTATTTGGATCCTGATTTGAAAAAAATTGTAAAAAACACACAAAAAGATGGAAAACTCAACATTCTATTTCTTCTTCCAAGTGCTGGCTGGTTACATGGGAATGTTCACTTTGTAAAAATTCAGCAAGCTGTGTACTTATAAATACTGCAAAACAAAATTTACTTAAGTATTTATGAGACAAGCAGGGAAATTGAAGCAGTGACTAGATATTTGATAATATTAAGGAATCGTTAATTCTTAAAATGTGGTAATGGTATTTTTGGTTATGTTTCTAGAAATCCTTATGTTTTAAAGACATATAAAAAGTATCTATGGATGAAATCTAGGATTTCCTTCAAAATAATCTAATGTGCGTTTCTGGGAATGGGGGTAGAAGTGAAACATGTTGGCCATGCTTTGTTAATTATTAAAGCAAAGTGATTGGTACATTTGGGCTTATTTTACTAGTCTCCTTGCTTTTGTTTATATTTACAGTTTTCCATAATAATAAGTGAAAAAAAATAAGTGAAAAATATTTTCATGAAATATTACAGCTGTACAAAAAGCTATAGAATATAATAGTAGCTGAATCAAATAGTGCTTACCCATGCGCCAGGTACTGTTTAAGTGCTTAATATATATTCACTTATTTGATTTTCATGGTACCCCTGTGAGATATGTTTCATTATTATCCCCATTTTACAGATAAAGAAATTAGGTTAAATAACTTGTCTTGGGTCATAGAGCTAAATAATGGTGGATCCACATGGGTTCCTATGAACCCATGTGTATCTTCCTCTTAGCTTAAAAAGTAAAACCTACTTAACATAGTCAAAGACCACTTACATGTGAGGTTGAACCATATATGACATTGTTGTTTTTGTAGGTCAAAAATGGTGGAACATTGGCAATATCATGTGGTTTAACCCAATACCTTGTCCCAATTACATTGTCCCTCCTAATCCCCATGCATTTCTTTGTACTCTTAATTCATATATATGTGTCCCTAACAGTAGGTAGAATTGTTTCTCATGTTTTAAAATGTCATATAAATGATATAATATTGTTAGTATTTTAGCAATTTGCATTTTGCCCTCAATTTATGTTTATGAGATACATTTATGTTGATATGTTTTATAAATATATTGTGGTATACTCATACTCTGGCATAGCACACAATTGAAAATACATGAACTTGGGCTTCCCTGGTGGCGCAGTGGTTGAGAGTCTGCCTGCCGATGCAGGGGACACGGGTTTGTGCCCCGGTCCAGGAGATCCCACATGCCGCGGAGCGGCTGGGCCCGTGAGTTATGGCCGCTGTGCCTACGAGTCCGGAGCCTGTGCTCCGCAACAGGAGAGGCCACAACAGTGAGAGGCCCCCGTACCACAGAAAACAAAAACAAAAACAAAATACATGAACTAAAGCTAAACTTTTCATTTTAACTTGTTTTCAATGTCACTTATTATTCTTTGGTGGGCTTTCCATCTCAGAAATATTGGTCTACCTCATTCCTTTTCATTAGCTGCATAGTATCCATTCATTGTATTGGGTAAACTAATTTATTTAACCGGCTCCCTACTGATAGACATTTAGGCTGTTTCTAGTCTTTTGTTATGACAAGCACTCTCCTACAAATATATAGGGCATACTCGTATGAGTGTGTTCAAAGGATAAACACCTATCAACAGTGGCAATTTATAAACTTTACAATTAGTGGATAGAAACACCACCTTAAACTTCTGTTGCTTCTCTAACGTATTTGATTGGATTTTATTTGCTCCTTACTGAAAATATTCCAGATGGTTCGCACTGATTGTCATGACAGACTGTATTTCATCTGTTCTCACAGAAAAATATAGCCCCCCTTAAGAGCAGCTTTAAGAGTGTGTGGATAGACAAAGCAGATAATGTGGTTGAGCTGGAAAATTTTACTCAGTTTGATACCGTGGCCAATAACATAAAAAAGAGGGAAAGAACCAGAAATATGAGGAGAGAGGGAGTCTTCACAAAATAATATATTATCTTATAGAAATAACCCCAGTGTAGCTTTGGTGAGACAGCTACTTGCTCTTGAGAGAAATCGATCTTCAAGAGTCAATGGGCTGTGGGGGACTTCCCTGGTGGCGCACTGGTTAAAGAATCTGCCTGCCAATGCAGGGGACTCGGGTTCGAGCCCTGGTCTGGGAAGATCCCACATGCTGTGGGGCAACTAAGCCCATGCACCACAACTACTGAGCCTGTGCTCTAGAGCCCGCGAGCCACAACTACTGAGCCCGTGTGCCCCAACTACTGATGCTGGTATGCCTAGAACCCGTGCTCCGCAACAAGAGAAGCCACTGCAATCAGAAGCCCGTGCACTGCAACAAAGAGTAGCCCCCTGCTCACCGCAGCTAGAGAAAGCCAGTGCGCAGCAACGAAGACCCAGTGCAGCCATAAAGAAAGAAAGAAAGAAAGAGTCTATGGTGGGCTGTGGATGTAAATGATGGAAGAGTTTGTACATCTGGACCGTTGGTGGGAATATTTATCCATTTTTACTGCCCACTCTCTCACGCTTATTTTGCTACCTCTCCTTGATACCTAATATGTCTGTAGCCTTTCTGGTGACCTTTTGAGGCCCTTGGAAGTAGTGACCCTTTCTTACATAAAACCTGAAAAGATACAGGGAAGCCTGAGCTTCAATAATGAACACTGGGCGTACCAAGGTGAATCTTCTTTGCCAAGCTGACGTGGCCCTTGTGCTCTTGGTACACACATTTGTAGGAAGAGGTAAGAGGTGCTGGGATGACTTTGGAAAATAAATCGTTACCAGTCAGTGTTGTTTTTCAACTTTAAGCTTTTCTCTTTTTCCCACCTTAGCAATACTTAGTAGTCAATGTTCCTGCACTGTAGGTAGATTCTTAGTTGAGATTATCTTGGAAAACTGGATACTTGCTTTTTTTTTTTTCTTTGACTATTAAAAGGTTTCAGCTGCTTTCACTTCAGACAGAGTCAAGGAAGATATTTCAATTAAAGAATTCTGGTTAAAAAAAATTTTTAAAGCATACTACTAGACACAGGAAAGAACATTTTAGCATCTTACTCCTTTAAACTTTCTTGCTATTTATGCTTTGCTCTAGAAAATCGTTATAAAGCAGGCCCAGTTATTATGCATTACCAATTGGAACCATAAAGCCTTTAATATTTAAATTCAACTACAAGAAAAATCAATCTTATTTTGAGATAGCCTATAAATTTTTTACAATGTTGACCAAAATATTTTGGCTTGCAAAATCCATTCTTCACTGTGTGTTAAAAAATATGGCAATATGAGATTTGGATGTAGATGTACATCTTTTTTTTAAAGGTTTATTTTTTATAGAAGTTTTGGATTCACAGCAAAATTGATAGGAAGGTACAGAGGTTTTCCATATACCCTTTGCCTCAACATATGCATAGCCTCCCCCATAATTTATTTTTTTTTTGGCTACACCGTGTGGCTTGTGGGCTTTTAGTTCCCCGACCAGGGATTGAACCTCGGCCCTCGGCAGTGAGAGCACCAAGTTCTAACCTCTGTCCAACCAGAGAATTCCCACCTCCCCCATAGTTAACATCACTCATTAGATTGGTACATTTGTTACCAAGGATGAATTTCCACTGACACATCATTATTACCTAAAGTCCATAGCTTACTTTAGGGTTCACTGTGTTATATATTCTGATTCTATGAGTTTGGACAAATGCATAATGACGTATAATAATATGTCATTGTAATATCATACAGAGTATTTTCACTATTCTAAAACCCTTCTATGCTCTGTCTCTTCACCCCCACCCCCATTTCTGGCAACTGCTGATCTTTTCATTGTTTCCATATTTTTGCCTTTTCCAGAATGTCATATAGCTGGAATCATACAATATGTAGCTTTCTCAGATTGGCTTCTTTTACTTAGAAATATACATTTAAGTTTCCTCCATGTCTTTTCATAGCTTGATAACTCATTTCTTTTTAGTGCTAAGTAACATTCCATTGTCTGGATGTACCAGAGTTTATCTGTTCCTCTACTGAAGGACATATTGGTTGCTTCTAAGTTTTGGCAATTATGAATAAAGGTTCTATAAACATCTGAGTGCATGTTTTTGTGTGGACATGTTTTCAACTCCTTTGGGTGAATACAAAGGAGCACGATTGCTGGATTGTAAGATAAGAATATGTTTAATTTTTTAAGACAGTTGCCAAACTGTCTTCCAAAGTGGCTGTACCATTTTGCATTTCTGTCAGAAATGAATGAGAGGGCTTCCCTGGTGGCGCAGTGGTTGAGAGTCCGCCTGCCGATGCAGGGGACGCGGGTTCCTGCCCCGGTCCGGGAAGATCCCACATGCCGCGGAGCGGCTAAGCCCGTGAGCCACGGCCCCTGAGCCTGCGCGTCTGGAGCCTGTACTCCGCAATGGGAGAGGCCACAACAGTGAGAGGCCCGCGTACCGCAAAAAAAAAAAATAAAAAAAATAAATAAATACATCAAAACCCAATTAATTCTATTTATTACACATAGATATTGAGAATTCTAGAAAATCACAACCTTGCAAATGTTCATTAACATTAAATACATTTAATGGGTTTTTAAAATTTAACTGCTCTAGGTCCCCAAGGCAAGGTATCCTCACCAAAAAAAAAAAAAAAAAAAAAAAAAAAAAAAAGAAATGAATGAGAGTTGCTGTTGCTAATACATCCTTGCCAGTGTTTGATGTTGGCCAATCTGATAGGTGTGTTGTGGTATCCCATTGCTTTAATTTGCATTCCCTTGGTGATGTTTGTTGTAGAGCATCTTTTCACATGCTTATTTGCCATCTGTATATCTTCTTTGGTGAGATGTCTGTTCAGGCCTTTGGCCCATTTTTTAATATGGCTGTTTTCTTATTATTGAGTTTTAAAAGTTCTTTGTATATTTTGGATAACAATCCTTTTTTCAGATGTGTCTTTTACAAATATTTTTTTTCCACTCTGTGGCTTGTCTTCTAATTCTCTTGACATTGTCTTTTGCAGAGCACATGTTTTAATTTTAATGAAGTCTAGCTTATCAATTATTTCTTTCATGGATCATGCCTTTGGTGGTGTTGTTCCCAAGGTTATCTGGGAGTTTATCTTCTTGGAGCTTTATAGTTTTTGCATTTTACATTTAGGCCTATGATCCATTTTTAGTTAATTTTTGTGAAGATGTAAGGTCTATGTCTAGATTCATTTTTTTGCACATGGATGTCCAGTTATTGCAGCACCATTTTTTGAAGAGACTACCTTTGCTTCATTGTATTGCCTTTGCTCCTTTGTCAAAGATCAGTTGACTATATTTATGCGAGTTTATTTCTGTGATCTCTGTTCTATTCCATTGATCTATTTATCTGTTCTTTCACCAATACCATACTGTCTTGATCACTGCCACTTTATAGTAAGTCTTGAAGTTGAGTAGCATCAGTCCTCCAACTTTGTTATTCTACTTCAGTACTGTGTTGGCTACTCTGGGTCTTTTGCCTCTGCGTACAAACTTTATTTATTTATTTTTTTTAAAGATTTTTTTGATGTGGACCATTTTTAAAGTCTTTATTGACGTTGTTACCATATTGCTTTTGTTTTTTTATATTTTTAGTTTTTTTGTTGCAAGGCATGTGGGGTCTTAGGTCCTAGACCAGGAATCAAACCGACACCCCCTGCATTGGAAGGTGAAGTCTTAACCACTGGACCGCCAAGGAAGTCCCCAAACTTTAGAATCAGCTTGTCTGTATCCATAAAATAACTTGCTAGGATCTTGACTGGGATTGCACTGAATCAATTGATCAAGTTGGGAAGAACTGACATCTTGACAATATTGAGTCTCCCTATCCATGAAGATGCAGTATCTCCCCATTGATTTAGTTCTTTTATTTCATTAATCAGAGGTTTGCTCATATAGATCTTGTTTTGTTAGATTTATACCTAAGTATCTTTTTTTGATGTAATGCAAATGTTAATGTGTTTTGAATTTCAAATTCCACTTGTTCATTGTTAGTATGTAGAAAACAATTGACTTTTATGTATTAACTTTGTATCCTGAAACATTGCTATAATTACTTATTAGCTTTAGGAGTTTGTTTGATCATTTTGGTTCTTCACATAGATGATCATGTCATCTGCAAACAAAGACAGTTTTATGTCTTCCTTCCCAATCTACCTGTGTACCTTCTATTTCCTTTTCTTGCCTTACTGCATTAACAAGGACTTCCATTATAATGCTGCAAAGAAGTGGTGAGAAGGGAATGTCCTTTCCATATACCTGATCTTAGTGGGAGATATACATCTTTTTTGTGTGTGAAAAAAAGATTTAGAGAGCATCTTCTTATTATGTCAACACACTACTAGATTTTTAAATACCTTTGTTTATCTGTGACAAACAGATATAAAATCAAACATTGTTATTTATGCTATTCAAGTCACTTCTCTCTCTCTCTCTCTCTCTCTCTTTTTTTTTTTTTTCGGGAAGCATTGTGTTTAATGGTAAAGGTTAGCACACTCTAGCACTGGGCATGGCCTGGAGTCAAAGCATCAGGTGTGGGTAGGTGACCTTCATGGAGCCTCACATGGCAAAGAGGATGAGGAAGGTGACCATCAAACAGAAGAGCCCCATAGACTCAGGGCAAAGCCCAGAATGGCGTAGGAGAAGAGCTGCTGCTTCAGAGACGGGTTCCTGGCATAGCCAGTGATCAAGCTGCCAAACACTGTGCCAATGCCGGCCCCTGAACCAGACACACCAACTGTGGCCGCTCCAGCGCCGATAAACTTGGCCGCTGTGTCAGGGTCCCGGGAGACAACACTGATCTGGAACTCACGCCTGGCCACGGGGGAGTGGGACACTGCTGTAGGAAGGCTGTTCAGATGGGACCTCTGGCCTCCTCAGGAAGGAGGCAGACACAGGCCTGATCAGACCCCTAGTACAAGAGCAGATCAGAGCAGGAGGAATGAGTAGTGCCCTGGTGGTCTGCACTTTTTCAGTCTGCACTCCCACTGCCCTGCTGCCCCTGCTCGGCCCACAGTGCTCGCCCGGCTTGAGGTGACTGACTCCTCAAGTCACATATATCTCTTGCAAATTCATTTATTTCAGTCTCGACTGATAGGCACTCTTCTGTTTTTTTTAAAGTTTTGCCAAATGTGCAATGGCAAAGTGAAAGTAAGATTACATAAAAAAGAAAGAAAAATACAGCTAGTATTCAAAGTTCTTCACAAGTGAAGACCTTAATCTACTGTTCTAAATTTACCTTTTGCTGTCCCCTGGATAAACCCTTCATCAGGGTAGACCTGTGTATTGCCTGTTCCTAAAATATATTGCACTAGGCTTTTTGTTGTTGTAAGGAGGAGATTCATTCAGGTAATCTCAAGATAAAAGGGGTTTATTGTAAATACCAAGGACGTAGACTTTGTTTTCTGATGTCTTTCTGGGTGATTGCTCTCTATTTTTCTCCCCCCTGTTCAATCTTCTCTGCATTCTCCAGTAGAAATTGTGGAGGGAGGGCTTCCCTGGTGGCGCAGTGGTTGAGAGTCCGCCTGCCGATGCAGGGGACACGGGTTCGTGCCCCGGTCCGGGAAGATCCCACATGCCGCGGAGCGGCTGGGCCCGTGAGCCATGGCCGCTGAGCCTGCGCGTCCGGAGCCTGTGCTCCGCAACGGGAGAGGAAGTTTAAAAAAAAGAAAAGAAAAAGCACCACTCTCATGGGTAGGCAGTTTCAGTGAGAAGAATGAGATTTTCTGTGTGACCCTGGGACTGTTATGTCTAAGATGTGTCTAAGGTGTTTCTACCTCTCTGCCTTTGTTAACACTTATTCTCTTATCCATAGGGTGTTCCCTATGAATTTACACATATTCTGATTTTACCAAGCTGAAATATTAATGAGTTAGGTAGGCAAAGTCTGCCCCAAATATTGCAGTCTACTGATATCTTCCAACTTTGAATTTTTAGTGGATCATCACGGAGCACAGTGATGATTTGAGACCAAGGAAGTGAAGGGCCTAGAGAGGAATGACTTTTTCAACAGTCTGTAAGAATGCAAAAATAAAAATATTTATTAAATTTGGAGTTGAATTTATTCTGGGCTTGGAGGTGCGGGGAGAAGCAACATGCACTAACAAGAACAACAAAGATTACTGAATTCTTTAGATCTCGCCAATGATTTACTCAGGTGTATGTGGTTTACATCCCCTACCTCCTTTATACTCTACTAAATCTGTGCTGTTTTATTTTTTAATTAAAGTATAGTTGCTTTACAGTATTGTCTTAGTGTCAAGTGTACAGCAAAACAGTTTGGTTATACATATATATGTATATATTTATATTCTTTTTTATTTTTTCCATTATAGTTTATTATAAGATATGGAATAAGATTCCCTGTGCTCTACAGCAAATCCTTGTTGTTTATTTTATATATGGTAGTTTGTATCTACTAATCCCATACTCCCAATTTATCCCTTCCCTCCTTCCCCTTTGGTAACCATAAGTTTGTTTTCTGTCTGTGAGTCTGTTTTTGTTTTGTAAATAAGTTCATTTGTACTGTTTTTTAGATTCCACTTATAAGTGATATCATATGGTATTTGTCTTTCTCTGTCTGATTTATATCACTTAGTGTGATCATCTCTAGGTCCAACCACATTGCTGCAAATGGCATTAGTAAATCTGTGATTTTGATCTCTGTGTTGTGGACCACAGCAGTTAGTATTCAAAGTAATTTTTTTGACAATTCAGATATGACATATTTACAAGAAAAGCACAGCAGTTGGAATAAGCTAGAGAAAAAGAAAAAAGGGATGGGAGAGGACATGAACCAAAAGGTGCAGGACTTGAAGGCAAAAATCTCCCTCTCGGCACTTCCCTGGTGGTTCAGTGGAACCCGCCTACCAATGCAGGGGAAACGGGTTCGAGCCCTGGTCTGGGAAGATCCCACATGCCACGGAGCAACTAAGCCCATGCACCACGACTACTGAGCCTATGCTCTAGAGTCTGCAAGCCACAACTACTGAAGGCTGCGTGCTTAGAGCCTGTGCTCCAAAACAAGAGAAGTCACCACAATGAGAAGCCTGTGCACCACAATGAAGAGTAACCCCCCACTCGCTGCAACTAGAGAAAGCCCGAACGCAACAATGAAGACCCAATGCAGCCAAAAAAAAAAAAAAAAAAATCTCCCTCTCTTTGGTCCTTGGAAGCAGCACCAGAGAGTTATCCAAGATGGTGACAGCAAGGGATTCACTGAGGAGTTCCCCAGGCACCAAAGGACTAGGCTTATTTGCTCTTCTAATATAGTAGTTTACATATGCATTGGACTAACTCATTTATCCCTCTGGAAAAAAAGAGAATGAATAAGAGAAGACTAATGTAGACATTTTGGACATAAGAAAGGTGATAAAAAATAAATGAATTTTACTGGTGAGAAGGAATGAATGGATTCTTTGTGCACAGTGATGTTGAGGTAAATAGAAATAATCTGTCCTCAATGATGTACTCATTTATTTTCATGAAGTATAAGGTCTCCAACCAGTTGATCTTGAAGTCTATCTTGTTGATTTCTGAGCCAGCTGACTAGATTTCCAACAAAGGGGACCTTACAGAAGGTTTTTCTTAATAGATAGGTGGTCTCATCGACTGAAGTTCCCTTCCTCTTAAGGGTTTTGAGGGGTTTTTAGAGAGTAGCTTTTCCTCAGGAAAATTTAGGACTAACTTAGCAAAGTATCGTGCCCCTTATTATTTATATTTATGGAGTACTTAAGGAGTCTTTCTAGATGCCACATTTTTTTTTTTTTTTTTGCAGTACGCGGGCCTCTCACCGCTGCGGCCCCTCCCTCTGCGGAGCACAGGCTCCGGACGCGCAGGCTCAGCGGCCATGGCTCCCGGGCCCAGCCGCTCTGCGGCATGTGGGATCTTCCCGGACCGGTGCACGAACCCGTGTCCCCTGCATCGGCAGGCGGACTCTCAACCACTGCGCCACCAGGGAAGCCCCAAGCTGCCACATTTTAAAGAGAGTCTTGGTAAATTGGAGTATGTTTAAGTAAGAGGCTAAAGGATAGAGAAGAGTTGTTAAAATATTGGGGACTCTTCATGTAATCTTTTTTTAAATTGAGAACATGGGTTAAATTTATTTCATGTAGCTTCAGAAGGCAGACCTTGGATTATCGGGTGGAAGCTGCAGAAAGCAGATTTCTGCTTAAAATAAGAACTTTCCAACACTTGGAGTTGTTTGAGAGTGGAATTGGCCACCTTGTGAAGCAAGGTGTATTAGTCTGCTGCTAAAACAAAATTCCATAGCCTAGGTGGCTTAAGCAAGAGAAATTTATTTTCTCACAGTTCTGGAGGCTAGAACTCCAAGGTCAGGGTTCTGGCTGATTGAGTTTCTAGTGAGAGCTCTTTTCCTGGCTTGCAGATGGCTGCCTTTTCGTTATGTCCTCACATGGTCTTTCCTCAGTACATATATGGAGGGAGAGGGAGAGAGAGAATGAGTGAGTGCCATGGTGTCTCTTCTTATGAGGACACTAATTCCTGTCAGATCAGGGCCCCTATCACATCATTTAATTTTAATTGCTTCCTTAGCAGCTCCATCTCAGTCACATTGAAGTTAGGGCTTTGGCATATGAATTTTGGGGGCACAAAAACAAAATAGGAGAACACTGTGTTTGGAGTGTTTAAATAGAAACTGGTTGCCATCTGTCAGGAAAGTTTTAGAGGGCATCCTCAGACTAGGAGAGGCTTGGCCAGATGATCTCAGTTTTCTTAAATGTGAAGGAACAAGGTCAAGCTGTAGATTTTTGAAGATAGGCATATATTGGGGCACACATTCGAAAAAAAAAGGTTTGATTTTATTCTGGAAACTTGTTAGGAACCAAAATTATAGGTGTTGGAAAATCAAAGTGGAAGTAAAGAAAACCTCTTACCTCTAGGGCTGCCTATACTTGGTTAGCTATGAGAATTGAAAACATTAGAATCTACCTAGATAGAATTTCCAAATATCTTAATCTTCATAAATAACAGAAATAAAGGGAATACATATGTATTTGTCATGTAGCTGGTGCTTTAAAGGACAAATTCATAATAATATTATAAATATGTTGTGTAATTATTGGATGTTGATAACTACTTTTTGAGAACATAAACCTCATTTCATTTTATTCTTTAGCACGTCCTGACAGAGTTCCTTTCTCAGTAGGCAGTGAGGTAAATTTTGCTTCTGTTAGGATATCGGAATTGGACCTAATAACAATCAACATTTGAATGACTTGAAAACATTATTTATTTATTTATTTATTTTTGGCTCTGTTGGGTTTTCGTTGCTGTGCGCGGGCTTTCTCTAGTTGCGGTGAGCGGGGGCTACTCTTCCTTGTGGTGCGTGGGCTTCTCATTGCGATGGCTTCTCTTGTTGCAGAGCATGGACTCTAGGCGTGCGGGCTTCAGTAGTTGTGACTCCTGGGCTCAGTAGTTGTGGCTCGCGGGCTCTAGAGTGCAGGCTCAGTAGTTGTGGTCCATGTGCTTAGTTGCTCCGTGGGCTGTGGGATCTTCCCGGACTGGGACTTGAACCCATGTCCCCTGCATTGGCAGGCAGATTCTTAACCACTGCACCACCAGGGAAGCCCTTGAAAACATTCTTATATACAGGTTTATTGCATTGGAATTTGAATCCTTTTAGCATGAAAAATAGATGATAGTCTACATTGTTCAGTGTTGTTGATGACCATAGATTGGTTACTAGGTGGATGGTCATCTTAGGTACTTGGTATTTACTTTGGGTCTTACAAAAATTTATACTTTATGCTAACTGCAGCAGAAAAAAATATTTGGTTTGCGACAAGAAATGTTAGAAATGTATAGATGCTATACATCATATAATTTTCTACCTTCCCTGCTTAGTTGATTTCCTACTATTTTACAAATGTAGAGAAATGAAGGGCCAAAAGGAAAGAGAGAAATAGAAGAGTTTTATCCTGATATAAAGGAGAATGTGAATTTTATTTGCATGGTATGTTATTCTTTTGTTTTTGTTTTATTATAAATTTGATACACGCTTATTATAGAACACTTGGAAAAGAGTGCATTCTTTTTAAACTTACCATCTGTTACCTCAAAACTAGATTTTTTTTTTGGATAACTTGAACTCATCCCTTTTGATCCAAAAGTATAAAATAAAACCACAACAGTGTGGTTTACTTTAAAAAGAACTTCAATTTTTAGAGTTAAGAACCTAAAAGTATTAAAAATATAAGAAAATCTTCAAATTAATTTTTTATCTTTTGGTGCCATTTATTAAATTATTTTGCCCAAGAAATTAAGTCACAAATGTGCCAAAAGTTAAGGTGTTAAGATCGTTCATATTCAAGATTATTGATGTGAAAGCCTGGAATATTATTTGTATTTTGTTCAAAGAATTTATATTATAGGCATATTAGTTATACTGTAATAACTTAGAAAAGTAGTTATGACATGTAGTTTTTAATCATTATTATTTACCCTGCAAACCCTTTGTTAAGAGTTTTATCTCATCATGCCATTAGTTATTAAAAATTAGACAGGAACTATTTTGTATTTTGGTTTATCACGTTGCTGAATAACTAAATCATAGAAGCTCAAAGACTGGAATATAATTAGAGATGATTTTGCTCAATTCCATCTTTCATAGATGAGAAAACTGAAGCTCAGATGGAGATGAGATAATTTCCTCCATTGAGTAACTAGCAGCTCCCCTACCTTCCCAACCCCATCGGGTTTCGTCACATTTCATTGGTGGGGTTTGTGGAATAACCAATTGTTGATTTCCCCCACTGCAATCCAATGTGTTGGAAGATATATTAACAATGCAGGAGACTCTGAAGTGCTTCTATGACAAAAGTGGATTTCATTTTAGGACAAGCCATAAAAGGTCATGAAAATCCTTTGGAAAGTTTTCATGCAGTTAAGAGTTAATTTGTGTAGATTTCTAACTTGGAGGTCATAAAATCAATTGCTGTGTAGTAAGATTTCATTTATAAGGATTTGATGTATTTAATGCAGTATTTTGATAGACAAGTCTGCTGCTGTCTGGAAGAGGATCAGGTCACTTGTTGGAAGGTATTCAATTACTTAAATGAGTAATAAAAACAGAGTATATAGCTATCCTATTTGTTTATTGCTTTGCTTATTCTTAGCCAATAAAGTAAAATCAATCCCATAAGAAATACTCCTGAAAATGCAATTTAAATATGATTAAGTGTACAAGGTCTAGAATGCTTGTAGGTGAGTACAATATCCAAGCCTGAATTTAAACTTAGTGATTTTCAGGCATCAGGTTTAATTTCCTTCATCAGTATGAGTTGGTGGCTGTTTCCCTCTTGAGCCAAGGGAGGTACTGAATGCAGGGGTAAGAAGCACTTTCTTCCGTTGTCTCTAATTATTCTAGCTGGGAATCAATTCTTTTTTTTTTTTTTTTTGCTGTTTGCTGTATTTTTATTCACCATTATTCATAAACTTGGAAGCATATGTTACACATCTTGACACCAAGAAACACATGTATTTTACTCTGGAGAACAATGTATAGGGAGTCATTTTCCCACAATGCAGGGATCCTCTTTTTTGTCTGATAAAATCCGAAGGACACCAGGATGTGTTTGGGTAGCACTGCAATGGCAGGCGGACGCTCAACCACTGCGCCACCAGGGAAGCCCTGGGAATCACTTCTAAAGTGCTTTCATCAAAGAATGAACTTGCTGCCAGGAGCCTTATTTGCCTGCCAGCCTAAAAGTTTGGGTATAGATTTTTTCTTTTTTCGGTACGCGGGCCTCGCACAGTTGTGGCTTCTCCCGTTGCGGAGCACAGGCTCCAGACGCACAGGCTCACCGACCATGGCTCACGGGCCCAGCTGCATCGCGGCATGTGAGATCCTCCTGGACCGGGGCACAAACCCGTGTCATTTGCATCAGCAGGCGGACTCTCAACCACTGCGCCACCAGGGAAGCTGGAAGCACTTGGGTATAGATATTTTATTTCAGGGTAACATAGCGCTTTCCAAGGAGGAGCCAATGGCAGAAATTTACTCTATAGGCAACTGTGAGACAGAACAATAAAATGATCCTGGGCTATAAGAATTATTTGAATCCTAGTCCTAGGACTTGCAGGCAAATGACTTTGGGAAATACTTATTGATTTGAGCCTTAATTTGGCCATCTATGAAATGAGTATAATATGTTTGTTATAAGAATCAAATGAAATAATGAATGTCAAGCACCAATGGCAGTATATGGTGCATGCTACATGTCTTATTTCCCTCCCTGTCTCCCTACAAATTCAATTCTACTTCCTTTGGGTTTCTTTGGAGACTAAACTGCAGAATAACTGAAGTGGGGACAGAGCACATTGGGCTACTACAGAAGCCATCTGTGGACATTGCCTTTAAATACAATTGAGATTACCATTCTCCACTGTGTCCCCTTCCTGACCCCTGCTTTAACTTCAAACAGTGCAAATCCAAGTAGTTCCAATTCCCAGAAGCCTCATCTTTGGCTCTATTACTTAGAAACTTGACATGATGATAACGAGGCCTTCATTCCAGGTTGAAGTGATCCAAGATTTTTCCCAGTTGCTTGTAGAGTCCCAGTGCTCAGGTAAGGTGGGTTACTGTTATTCTCTATGAAAGATGAACAAGAGCCACAGATGCTAAAGTAAGATAGATGTCAAGATCCAGGGACAGGATCAGAAAGGACAACTGTATTAATCTTTTAAAAAATGTGGTAAAATACATATAATATAAACTTTACTATTTTAACCATTTTTAAGTAAGTGTACAGTTTAGTGACACTAAATACATTCACAGTGTTGTGCATTCATCACCAACATCCATCTCTAGAACTTATTTTTTGTTTTAACCTCGCTAAGCAGCTTGTGGGATCTCAGTTCCTTGTCCAGGGATTGAACCTGGCTGGGCCCTCGTCAGTGAAAGCGTGAGTCCTGAGCACTGGACTGGCAGGGAATTCCCTCTATAACTTTTTTTTTTTTGCGGTATGAGGGCCTCTCACTGTTGTGGCCTCTCCCGTTGCAGAACACAGGCTCCGTTCGCACAGGCTCAGCGGCCATGGCTCACGGGCCCAGCTGCTCCGCGGCATGTGGGATCTTCCTGGAACGGGGCACGAACCCGTGTCCCCTGCATCGGCAGGCGGACTCTCAACCACTGCGCCACCAGGGAAGCCCCCTCTATAACTTTTTATTCTTCCAAAACTGAAACTCTATACCCATTAAACACTAACTCCACACCCCCACCACCCCCAGCCCCTGGTCACCACCATTCTACCTTATGTCCTTATAAATTTGACTATTCTAGATACCTCATGGGTGGAATCATACAGTATTTGTGCTTTTGTGACCAACTTATTTTGCTTCGCACAATGTCTTCAAGGTTCATCTATATTGTAGCATGTGTCAGAATTTCCTTCCTTATTGCGGCTGAGTAATATTCTATTGTATGTATATATCACATTTTGTTCTGCCATTCCTCTGTCAATGGATACTTGGGTTGCTTCCATCTCTTGGCTATTGTGAATAATTTTTATAGACATAGGTGTATAAATATCTGTTCAAGTCCCTGCTTTCAGTTTTTTGGAGTATATACCAAGAAGTGGAATTACTGGATCAAATGTTAGTTATATTTATAATATTTTGAGGAATCCCCAAATTTTCCATAGTGATTGCACCATTTTACATTCCCACCAGCAGGTGCACAAGGGTTCCAATTTTTCTATATCCTTGCCAACACTTGTTATTTTTGTGTTTTTTGTTGTTGTTGTTGTTGTTAATGTCATCCTAATGGATGTGAAGTGGTAGGTTAATCCTAAAGAAATGATGTATAATGCATAACCTGTCTAGGCTCCAAGCACATAGTAGGTGCTTGTTAAATGAATGCACAAGAATTCACATTTCATATATGAAATGAAATATCATTAGAATATATTCCAGGAAGTATTACAACTTATTCATCTATCCATTAATGAAATGGAGTGTGTACCATGCACTATGTTAATATTAGGACTTCAAATTTCAACTAAAAGTGAAGCCAAGACAAATCTTGTTCCTTCTCTCAAAGAGCTCACAGTCTCTTATCTCTCCAAGGAGGGAAGCTGAGTCATCAAAATATGACAGCTTAATTAATGAATCCTTAAAAATATCTAATCCTTTTGGCTCTAGAGTCCATATTTTTCAAGCCACATTATAATTAGTATAATTAGCCACATTATAACTAGATATTATATTCTAGTTTTTGTGACACATGTATTTTCTTTTACCAGTTAGTAAATATAATACATACATGTACATACCTACACACATGTATACATATATATGTATAAACTGTGTATATATATATATATATATATATATATATATATATATATATATGTAGTTTACTTCATAGGATTCAAGCCCTCTGGAATTCTGGGAGTGAAATAAGCCCTAATGCCCTAATGGTTATTAGGCATCCATTGCATGTAATAAATTAACTTCTCATTGCATCTAGAATAGTAGTAATTATTTGCCATCCTTGGGAGAATTGAGAAATAATCTCTCAAATAATTTTCTGTATTCTGTGTTCAGATGAAGAACCCCTGTTGAGAAAGTCTGCCTCAGTGACTTTCCACTTTTGAGTGAAATAATAAAATTGAGCTTCTGAGCCTGCAAAGCTGAGGACTGTTCACTAGACCATGATAATGGCAGAAACATCCAGGAATCAGTCAACTCTGCCGTTACATTACTGCTCTTACTTTGTGTATAAATTCAGAAAGATAAGGTGGAAACAAATTTGCAGCTGAATCACAGTCTGGTTTTCTTCTTGTAGGAGAATGGGCTTATTTGAGAGGGGGCGGGGTGGTGGTGTTTGGGTTTATTTGTCTTATGCCCAAGTCAACAAAATGCTGTAAACAATCATGCTGCCATTTTGTTTATTACACTGAAGCCACGCATTGAACTGCCTCCCTGAACAAAAATGTACAGTACCTTTGCTACTGGGATCAGTATTGCTCTTCCTACCTATTTAGTTCCATTTATTTAACAAGTATTTATTGAGATCCTACTGTGTCCCCATTACTAGGCTAGGTAGTATTTGATAATACTTTGATAATACAAAGGTGAACTGATCCTGTGGTCTAGTGGTGGTGAAAGACAAATGAATAGGCAGTTATAATTGCTAAGTATTAATAAGTGACAGAAAGCACAGCGTGCTGAGATAGAACAGAAAAGAGACCCCTAACTCAGACCAGAAGAATCAGGGGGAAGGCCTCCTGGGGAAACTGATGGCTAAATTAAGACCTATCAATTTAATAGGAGTTAGCTAAGCAAGGAGAGGGAAAACTGTTTTTAGAAGAAACAGCACATACAAAATCCCAGCGTGGGTAAGCATACACTCTTAAGAAAATGAAAAAATGTGAACATGATGGTTTGAGACCAGATTGCGAGGGTGTGAGATGAAGCCAGAGAGATAAGCAGGAGCTCACTAATCTAGGATATCATCATCCCTCTTTGACTTTGGTAGCTTTCTGGATATACAATGTGGGGGAAAAGGGGGACTCCCTGGTTTCTGGCTTGGCCACTGGATTAGATGGAAAACACTAGGAGTATCAGGTTTCCTAGGGAAGACAGTAAGTTCAGTTTTAGATAATTTATATTTGAGGTGCCTGAGCAACAAGCAAGAAGGCTTTTGGGGTGAAAAGTTTAGGGGGAGATTAGGGGAAATTATTGTTGTTGATGTTTTAATTCTTGCCCTTATTGCCAATCCTCTCTTAGGATGCCACTATAAAATAAATAATTTGTGAATTAGAGATATTTCCTGTGGGATTGGATCCAAAGCATATAACAAGCAGGAGCATATAACTTGCTGCTTCTTGGGAGCATAATGGGCAGAGGTAGCATTGTTTTGATTATCACTTTCTGCCAACAGCTAAACGATTGCTCCTTCCTATTTACTTAAATATATACATGGTTATATATACATAGATAAGGTCTTGATATATCTGTTGATGTGCTCATCTTTGGGAAGTGGGTTTAGTCGGAGGAGAGGGAAATATTACTTTATATACCTCTATATTGCTAGAATCTTTTTTTACACAAAGCACTTTATTTTTATGAAAATAATAAAATGAAAATTATTTAGTAAATAATTGAGTAAAATTTTTGAGTACATTGAGTTGAAAAAAGTAGTTGAAGTGTTGGGGAAGTTTTGAAGGGCAATGCAGAAGACACAGAAAGAAAAAAAAAAGACTGGAAGTGAGATAGGAGGTGTGGGGATACTCCAAAAACTACATGGAACAGGTGTTTCTGCCTTCCTGCCTCCCTACGTGGTATATCAGGAGCCATGTGTAAAGAATGTTTGTCATTCAGTTGCTGCTGCTTATTTATTCTCCTGTAGCAAGCCTCCAACATTATACCTGTTAGCAAGACTGATGCTCAACCGGCACTCCCTGGTAGGCTGTAGTGGTTATTTATAGCTAATGTCTGTTATGGTTGGTCTGATTACTGGTTGTTATTATCACTACTGCTTTAGTTATTTATACTCTCTGGCATCACTCATTTAGAAAACCTTTCTTGGCATCTGCTTGTTTTCCATCTCCTTTCAAGTTGAACTGTCAACTCCTTCTCTGTTTTTCCAGTGTTCCCTGATAGATGTCTATCATGGCTCCTGTGGTGGGCTGAACAATGACCCCCAAAGGTATCTGGTCCTAATTCCTGGAACCCTCAAATGTTACCTTATTTGGAAAAAGGATCCTTGTAGATGTGATTAAGTTAAAGATCTTGAGATGGGTTATCCAGACAGGCTGTAAATGCCATTACAAGTGTCCTTATAAGAGATAGGCAGAGAGAGATTTAACACACACACACAGGAGAGAAGGCAATGTAATAGTGGAGCAGACAGAGATTTGAAGATGTCGGCCTTGTAGATTGGAGTGATGTGGCCACAAGCCACGGGATGCTGAAAGCCACTAGAAGCTAAAAGAGGTAAGGGACAGATTCTCCCCTAGAGCCTTGGGAAGGAATGCAGCCCTACTAACACCTTGATTTTGATCTAGCAAAACTGATTTCATGCTCTGTAACTCCAGAAATCGGAGACAATAAATATCTTAAATATACTGAAAACCTATTGTTTGTTGTTTATTTGAAATTCGAATTTAACAGGGCAGGAATTCTGTATTTTATTTGGTAACCCTAGATAGAGATCATGCATTAATCTTCATACTACTGTTTAGCAGCATTTGGTAAAATGGATGCTTGGTGAGTAAATAAACTAATAATTTTACAAATAGTTAAAGAGTATTTTTATGATTGAAATTTCCAAATATATTCAAAAGTAGGGAGAATAGTGTAATGAAGCCCCATGTAGGGATCACCTAGCTTCCACAATCATCAATGCATGGCTAATCTCACAGTTTTTAAAACAATACTTTGTTTAAAATAAGCAGCTCTGGTGGTTTCGTTTTGTGTGTGTGTATTTATGAGTATGTGTACATTTGTACAGCAAAAGAGGGGTGTGGTAGTAATAGCACTGAATTTCAAGATACTATATCTTTGCAAAAGAATCCAGAAAGTGGAGAATGATAAGCATTTGTATATGAATGACAGGAGAGCAAAATGAGACTTCTACAATTAAAGGAGCTTGCTATAAAACACCGGGTAAGATAGAAGACGTGGCCAATATTTTCCAAGTATAAATTGAAACATAGGCACAGAGACTGGTAAATATAACTTCTGGTAGTCTTGTTCTGCTAAAAAAGCAGTTCATGAACCCTCAACTAGCTTTGCTGCTAATTTCACCTCTCAGAATAGCAAGGAAGCAATCAAGAGAATGGACGTCCAGAACTTGATTCTGAATGCAAAGGAGGAACAGGTTGGAAACTTGGAAGTGACTGGCACTGAGGGAGGGCATGACCATGTGGTCATATCATCCCAGAATATGAAGTTGCCAAGGAACGAAGGGCTGGGCTTAGTTAGACCATGGTTTGTAGGAAAAGTAGGCTTCAAAAATTCAGGTTTAATTGCATCATAAGGATGTTTAATGATGTGCAGGTGCCAGAGAAACAGAAAATCCTTTAAAAAAGAAAATTTTACAGTTAAGCTTCATACATTTTTTTTTTTTTTTTTTTTGCGGTACGCGGGCCTCTCACTGCCGTGGCCTCTCCCGTTGCGGAGCACAGGCTCCGGACGCGCAGGCTCAGCGGCCATGGCTCACGGGCCCAGCCGCTCCGCTGGCATGTGGGATCCTCCCGGACCGGGGCACGAACCCGTGTCCCCTGCATCGGCAGGCGGATTCCCAAGCACTGCGCCACCAGGGAAGCCCAGCTTCATACATTTTTATGGGAGGAGAATAAACGAGAAGGCATCTGTAGCAGCTGCTGTTGGTTGCCCATCCTTATAACAGGTAGTGTGAACCAGTGAAGTGGTCCAGTCCAGCATCTCAGCCGAGAGAGCCTTTTCTTTTTCCAGCTTTATTGAGGTTTAATTGACAAAGAAAATTGTATATATTAAAAGTGTGTGAAGACACAAGAATGAGGAAAGAAAAATGAATAGGAAAACTAGGTCAGAGAAATGTACAAAATGTGTCAGAGAAGAAAGATTACTTGTTTGCTTACAGGTCAATCAATAAGCATTTGTTGTTGTTCTTTCACTGTGCACCTCAAAATGATACTTATTACTTTGGGACCTGAAAATTCTTTAAAATTTAAAAGTAAATTTCACAAGTACCATGGCTTAGAAAGTTCACTTTTCTCTTATACCTTCTTTAAAGATTGTTGTATTATTTATATAAATACCAGTTATTAGTATATTAATTACTGGTAATTGTAATATAAAACATAATATCTTTAATAAAGAGAAAATATATCTAAAAAATTAGGGATTCAATTTTGATTCTTATAGCAATGAACCTTTATGAAGCCATTGCTACATGTTAGGTAGTATACTAAACACATTATACCCATTAACTAACGTAATTCTCTCCACACCCTCTAAAAATAGATGTTATTTTAATCTCCATTTTATAGTGGCGGAAACTGAGGCACAAAGAGGTAGAGTAACTTACCTTTAGCTAGTAAGTAACAGAATAGGGTTTTGAGTCTAGAATCATAAACATTATATAATATTCCCTAATTATTCTACCAAGATTGCTGTCTATGATAAGTATTCAGTAGGAGAACCCAAGTCTTGTATGTGATATCATAGATGTCAGCCTCACAAATTAAACTAATCGGGAAAGATGTCTGAATTAGTTAAAATCTTATTTAAAGAAAGATTGAAAAAATTACATTCTCTATTTTAACGTGCATTCTTTGGCAATACTTCAAGACAGAGTAACGAAGCACAGGAAAACGTCACTAAATAGGAATAATTTGAAATCAATATCATTAATCGTATGTAAATGGGTATTTCTTAAGTAATCAAAAATTCTTATGATAATTAAAATAACCTTAGTCTATTTATAATCCTTTTTAAAGGTTGTACAATGTGATGATTTATTCTATGTATATATTGTGAAAGGATAACCAGAATCAAATTAACACAGCCATCACCTCACATAGTTACCAATTTTTGATTTTTTTTTTTGTGGTGAGAACATTGAAAATTTACTATCTTAGTACGTTTCCAGTATACAGTATAGTATTATTAACTATAGTCACAAGGCTGTACCTTAGATCCCCAGAACTTATCATCTTACAACTGAAAGTTTACACCTTTTGACCAACATCACCCCATTCCCCTCACCCCCAACCCCTGGCAGACACTGTTCTATTCTTTGGTTCTATGAGTTTTCACTTTTCTAGATTCCACATACAAGTGAAATCATACAGTGTTTGTCTTTCTGTGTCTGGCTTATTTTACTTAGGGCAATGGCCTCTGGGGTCATCCATGTTGTCACAAATGGCAGGATTATATTTTTTTATGCCTGAGTAATATTTTATTGCATATATATACCCCGTTTTCTTTTATCCATTCATCCATCTACACTTAGCTTGTTTCCATATCTTGGCCACTGTGAACAATGCTGCAATGACTTGGGAGTGCAGATATCTCTTCAAGATGCTGATCCCATGCCCTTTGTTTATATACCTAGAAGTGGGATTGCTGGATTGCATGGTAATTATATTCTTAATTTGGGGGGGAATCTCCATGATGTTTTCCATAATGGCTGTACTAATTTACACTCCCACGAACAGTCTACGAGGGTTCCCTTTTCTCCACATTCTCACCAACACTTGGTATCTATTGTTCTTTTGCTCACATGTGTGAGGTGATATCTAATTGTGGCTTTGATTTGCATTTCCCTGATGATTAGTGATGGACATTTTATTTTTTTACTTTATTATTTTTTAACCTGTGAAAGTCAAGGTTTATTTGAGGTTGCTGTATAATTTTCCTGACTTGTACAATAACCTTGCAAAGGAAGAATTATGCACAGCTCATAAATGAGGAAACTGCAGTTAAGAACAATTTTGTGGTTTGCCCAGTTCCACACAGTAGGCAGTTTTGAAGTTTGTATCCTCCTTCACACCAAATACATGGTGTCTTTTCCAACATCAACAGCCAATTCTCCAATTCTCCGGCATCATCTAGGTATCCAAAAATTCAATTCAACTCTGATACTATCAGAGTTAGCTCATACCCCTCTGTCCTACCAGGCTACCCTACGTCAGACACCAGCCACAAATGGGTTGCCCAGGCTACCCCACATTTCTGCTCAGCTGGCTACAAATGTGGGGTTTCCCACTGAAATTGTACAACCCAGATTGGGCCTTGAACCCATGGTCTTTTATTTATTTATTATTTTTTCAATCTCCCAATTCATCGCACCACAACCCCCACCCCCCACCGCTTTCCCCCCTTGTTGTCCATAAGTGTGTTCTTTACATCTGTGTCTCAATTTCTGCTCTGGAAACCAGTTCATCTGTACCATTTTCTAGGTTCCACATGTATGTGTTAATATACGATATTTGTTTTTCTCTTTCTGACTTACTTCACTCTGTATGACAGTATCTAGATCCATCCACATCTCTACAAATGACCCAATTTCGTTACTTTTTTTTTTTTTCTTCTTTGCGGTACGTGGGCCTCTCACTGTTGTGGCCTCTCCCGTGTGGAGCACAGGCTCACGGGCCCAGCCGCTCCGCGGCATGTGGGATCTTCCCGGACCGGGGCACGAACCCGTGTCCCCTGCATCGGCAGGCGGACTCTGAACCACTGCGCCACCAGGGAAGCCCCGTTCCTTTTTATGGCTGAGTAATATTCCATTGTATATATGTACCACATCTTCTTTATCCATTCGTCTGTTGACAGGCATTTAGGTTGCTTCCATGACCTGGCTATTGTAAAGAGTGCTGCAACGAACATTGGGGTGCATGTGTCTTTTTGAATTATGGTGTTCTCTGGGTATATGCCCAGTAGTGGGATTGCTGGATCATATGGTAATTCTATTTTTAGTTTTTTAAGGAACCTCCATACTGTTCTCCATAGTGGCTTTATCAATTTACATTTCCACCAACAGTGGAAGATGGTTCCCTTTTCTCCACACCCTTTCCAGCATTTGTTGTTTGTAGATTTTCTGATGATGCCCATTCTAACTGGAGTGAGGTGGTACCTCATTGTAGTTTTGATTTTCATTTCTCTAATAATTAGTGATGTTGAGCACCTTTTCATGTGCTTCTTGGCCATCTGTATGTCTTCTTTGGAGAAATGTCTATTTAGGTCTTCTGCCTATTTTTGGATTGGGTTGTTTGTTTTTTTAATATTGAGCTGCATGAGCTGTTTATATATTTTGGAGATTAATCCTTTGTCCGATGATTCATTTGCAAATAGTTTCTCCCATTCTGAGGGTTGTCTTTTGGTCTTGGTTATGGTTTCCTTTGCTGTGCAAAAGCTTTGAAGTTTCATTAGGTCACATTTGTTTATTTTTGTTTTTATTCCCATTACTCTAGGAAGTGTATCAAAAAATATCTTGCTGTGATTTATGTCAAAGAGTGTTCTTCCTGTGTTTTCCTCAAAGAGTTTTATAGTGTCTGGTCTTACATTTAGGTCTCGAATCCATTTTGAGTTTATTTTTACGTATGGTGTTAGGGAGTGTGCTAATTTCATTCTTTTACATGTTGCTGTCCAGTTTTCCCAGCATCACTTGTTGAAGAGACTGTCTTTTCTCCATTGTATATTCTTGCTTCCCTTGTCATAGATTAGTTGACCATAGGTGCGTGGGTTTATCTCTGGGCTTTCTATCCTGTTCCATTGATCTATATTTCTCTTTTTGTGCCAGTACCATATTTTCTAGATTACTGTAGCTTTGTAGTATTGTATGAAGTCAGGGAGTCTGATTCCTCCAGCTCCGTTTTTTTCCCTCAAGACTGCTGGGCTATTTGGAGTCCTTTGTTTCTCCATACAAATTTTAAGATTTTTTGTTCTAGTTCTGTAAGAAATGCCATTGGTAATTTGATAGGGATTGCTCTGAATCTGTAGATTGCTTTAGGTAGTATAGTCATGTTCACAATATTGACTCTTCCAATCCAAGAACATGGTATATTTCTCCATCTGTTGGTATCATCTTTAATTTCTTACATCAGTGTCTTATAGTTTTCTGCATACAGGTCTTTTGTCTCCCTAGGTAGGTTTATTCCTAGATATCTTATTCTTTTCGCTGCAGTGGTAAATGGGAGTGTTTCCTTAATTTATCTTTCAGATATTTAATGACTAGTGTATAAGAATGCAAGAGATTTCTGTGCATTGATTTTGTATCCTGTTACTTTACCAAATCCATTGATTAGCTCTAGTCGTTTTCTGGTGGCATCTTTAGGATTCTCTATGTATAGTATCATGTCATCTGCAAACAGTGACAGTTTTACTTCTTCTTTTCCCATTTGGATTGCTTTTATTTCTTTTTCTTCTCTGATTGTCATGGCTAGGACTTCCAAAACTATGTTGAATAATAGTGGTGATAGTGGATATCCTTGTCTCGTTCCTGATCTGAGATGAAATGCTTTCAGTTTTTCACCATTGAGAATGATGTTTGCTGTAGGTTTGTCATATATGGGCTTTATTATGTTGAAGTAGCTTCCCTCTATGCCCACTTTCTGGAGAGTTTTTATCATAAATGGGTGTTGAATTTTGTCAAAAGCTTTTTCTGCATCTATTGAGATGATCATATGGTTTTTATTCTTCAATTTGTTAATGAGGTGTATCACATTGATTTGCACATATTGAAGAATCCTTGCATCTCTGGGATAAATCCCACTTGATCATGGTGTATGATCCTTTTAATATGCTGTTGGATTATGTTTGCTAGTATTTTGTTGAGGATTTTTGCATCTATGTTCATCAGTGATATTGGTCTGTCATTTTGTTTTTTTGTAGTATCTTTGTCTGGTTTTGGTATCAGGGTGATGGTGGCCTCATAGAATGAGTTTGGGAGTGTTCCTTCCTCTGCAATTTTTGGAAGAGTTTGAGAATGATGGGTGTTAGCTCTTCTCTAAATGTTTGATAGAATTCACCTGTGAAGCCATCTGGTCCTGGACTTTTGTTTGTGGGAAGATTTTTAATCACAGTTTCAATTTAATTACTTGTAATTGGTCTGTTCATATTTTCTGTTTCTTGCTGGTTGAGTCTTGGAATGTTATACCTTTCTCAGAATTTCTCCATTTCTTCCAGGCTGTCCATTTTATTGGCATAGAGTTGCTTGTAGTAGTCTCTTAGGATGCTTTGTATTTCTGTGGCATCTGTTGTAACTTCTCCTTTTTCATTACTAATTTTATTGATTTGAGTCCTCTCCCTCTTTTTCTTGATGAGTCTGGCTAATGGTTTAGCAATTTTGTTTATCTTCTCAAAGAACCAGCTTTTAGTTTTATTGATCTTTGCTATTGTTTTCTTTGTTTCTATTTCATTTATTTCTGCTCTGATCTTTATGACTTCTTTCCTTCTGCTAAATTTGGGTTTTGTTTATTCTTTCTCTAGTTCCTTTAGGTGTAACGTTAGATTGTTTATTTGAGATTTCTCTTGTTTCTTGAGGTAGGCTTGTATAGCTATAAACTTCCCTCTTAGAACGGCTTTTGCTGCATCCCATAGGTTTTGGATCATCGTGTTTTCATTGTCATTTGTCTCTAGGTATTTTTTGATTTCCTTTCTGATTTCTTCAGTGATCGCTTGGATATTGAGTAACATATTGTTTAGCCTCCATGTGTTTGTGTTTTTTACATTTTTTCCTCTGTAACTGATTTCTAATCTCATAGCGTTGTGGTCAGAAAAGATGCCTCATATTATTTCAATTTTCTTAAATTTACTGGGGCTTGATTTGTGACCCAAGATGTGATCTATCCTGGAGAATGTTCTGTGTGCACTTGAGAAGAAAGTGTAGTCTGCTTTTTTTGGATGGAATGTCCTATAAATATCAATTTAATCTATCTGGTCTATTGTGTCATGTAAAGCTTCTGTTTCCTTATTAATTTTCTGTTTGGATGATCTGTCCATTGGTGTAAGTGAGGTGCTAAAGTCCCCCACTATTATTGTGTTACTGTCGATTTCCTCTTTTATAGCTGTTAGCAGTTGCCTTATGTGTTGAGGTGCTGCTATGTTGGGTGCATATATATTTATAATTGTTATATCTTCTTCTTGGATTGATCCCTTGATCATTATGTAGTGTCCTTCCTTGTCTCTTGTAACATTCTTTATTTTAACGTCTATTTATCTGATATGAGTATTGCTACTCCAACTTTATTTTCATTTCCATTTGCATGGAATATCTTTTTCATCCCCTCACTTTCAGTCTGTGTGTGTCCCTAGGTCTGAAGTGGGTCTCTTGTAGACAGCATATATAAGGGTCTTGTTTTTGTATCCATTTAACAAGCCTGTGTCTTTTGGTTGGAGCATTTAATCCATTCATGTTTAAGGTAATTATCGATATGTATGTTCCCATGACCATTTTCTTAATTGTTCTGTGTTTGTTTTTGTAGATCCTTTTTTTCTCTTGTGTTTCCCACTTTGAGAAGTTCCTTTAGCGTTTGTTGTAGAGCTGGTTTGGTGATGCTGAATTTTCTTAGCTTTTGCTTGTCTGTAAAGCTTTTGATTTCTCCATCGATTCTGAATGAGATCCTTGCCTGGTAGAGTAATCTTGGTTGTAGGTTCTTCCCTTTCATCACTTTAAGTACATCATGCTACTCCCTTCTGGCTTGCAGAGTTTCTGCTGAGAAATCAGCTGTTAACCTTATGGGAGTTCTCTTTTATGTTGTCATTTTTCCCTTGCTACCTTCAATAATATTTCTCTGTCTTTAATTTTTGCCAATTTGATTACTAAGTGTCTTGGCATGTTTCTCCTTGCGTTTATCCTGTATGGGACTTTCTGCACTTCCTGGATTTGGGTGGCTATTTCCTTTCCCGTGTTGGGAAAGTTTTTGACTATAATCTCTTCAAATATTTTCTTGGTTCCTTTCTCTCTCTCTTCTCCTTCTGGGACCCCTATAATGCGAATGTTTTTGCATTTAATGTTGTCCCAGAGCTCTCTTAGGCTGTCTTCATTTCTTTGCATTCTTTTTTCTTTAGTCTGTTCTGCAGCAGTGAATTCCACCATTCTGTCTTCCAGGTCACTTATCCATTCTTTTGCCTCAGTTATTCTGCCATTGTTTCCTTCCAGTGTAGTTTTCATTTCGGTTATTGTATTCTTCATCTCTGTTTGTTTGTTCTTTAATTATTCTAGATCTTTATTAAACATTTCTTGCATCATCTCGATCTTTGCCTCCATTATTTTTCTGAGGTCCTGGATCATCTTCACATCATTATTCTGAATTCCTTTTCTGAAAGTTTGCCTATCTCCATTTCATTTAGTTGTTTTTCTGGGGTTTTAGCTTGTTCCTTCCTCTGGTACCTAGCCCTCTGCCTCTTCATCTTGTCTATCTTTCTGTGAATGTGGTTTTTTGTTCCACATGCTGCAGGATTGTAGTTCTTCTTGCTTATGCCGTCTGTCCTCTGGTGGATGAGGCTATCTAAGAGGCTTGAGGAAGTTTCCTAATGGGAGGGACTGGTAGTGGGTAGAGCTGGCTGTTGCTCTGGTGCGCAGAGCTCAGTAAAACTTTAATCTACTTCTCTGCTGGTGGGTGATCCTGGCCTCCCTCCCTGTTGTTTGTTTGGCCTGAGGCAACCCAACACTTGAGCCTATCCGGGCTCTTTGGTGGGGATAATGGCAGACTCTGGGAGGGCTCACACCAAGGAGTATTTCCCAGAACTTCTGCTGCCAGTGTCCTTGTCCCTTGATGAGCCACTGCTGCTCCCCGCCTCTGCTGGAGACCCTCCAACACTAGCAGGTAGGTCTGGTTCAGTCTCCTATGGGGTCACTGCTGCTTCCTCTGGGTCCCGATGCACACACTACTTTGTGTGTGCCCTCCAAGAGTGGAGTCTCTGTTTCCCCCAGTCCTGCCAAAGTCCTGCAATCAAATCCCGCTAGCCTTCAAAGTCCGATTCTCTAGGAATTCCTCCTCCCGTTGCTGGACCCCCAGGTTGGGAAGCCTGACGTGTGGCTCAGAACCTTCACTCCAGTGGGTGGACTTCTGTGGTATAAGTGTTCTCCAGTCTGTGAGTCACCCACCCAGCAGTTATGGGATTTGATTTTTTTGTGATAGCGCCCCTCCTACCATCTCATTGCAGCTTCTCCTTTGTCTTTGCATGTGGGGTATCTTTTTTGGTCAGTTCCAGTGTCTTCCTGTTGATGATTGTTCAGCAGTTAATTGTGCTTCCGGTGTTCTTGAAAGAGGGCGTGAGAGCCTCTCCTTCTACTCCACCATCTTGAAACAATCTAGCAATGAGCATTTTAAAATGTACTTGTTGGCCATTTGTATGTCTTCGTTGGAAAAATGTCTATTTATGTCCTCTGCCAATTTTTTAATCAGATATTTTTTGCTACTAAGTTGTGTGTGTTCCTTATATGTTTTGGATATTAACCTCTTATTGGATATGTGAGCAACCTAATTCTGTAGGTCACTCTTTCATTCTTTTGTTTGTTGTCTTTGCTGTACAGAAGTTTATTAGTTTGATATAGTCCCACTTGTTTAGTATGGCTCTTGTTGCTTGTGCTTTTGGTGTCCTATTCAAAAAATAATTGACAAGAAGTTGTTTCCCTATGTTTTCTTCTAGGACTTTTAAAGTTCCAGGTCTTACATTTAAGTCTTTAATCCATTTTGAGTTAATTTTTGGGTATGGTGTAAGATAAGAGTCCAATTTCAGTCTTTTACATGTAGCTGTCCAGTTTCCCCAATACTGTTTTTGAAAAGATTATCCTTTACCTATTGTGTATTCTTGGTGCCCTTGTCAAAGATTAGTTGAATGTATGTGCATGGGTTTATTTCTGGGCTCTCTATTCTGTTCCATTGGTCATTGTGTCTGTTTTCTGCCAGTAATGTACTGTTTTGAATACTATAGTTATGTAATATAGTTTGAAATCAGGGAGCATGTTGCTTTCAGTTTTGTTCTAATTTCTCAGAATATTTTTGGTATTCAGGGTCTTTTGTGGTTCCATATTAATTGTAGAAGTTTTTTTTTTTTTCTATTTTTGTGAAAAATGTCATTGGAATTTTGATAGGAGTTGCATTGAATCTATAGATTGCCTTGGGAGTATGAACATTTTAACAATATTAATTCTTCCAATTCATGAACATAGAGTATCTTTCCAGTTATTTGTGTCATCTTCAATTTCTTTCATCAGTATGTTATGGTTTTCAGTGTACAGCTTTTACCTCCATGGTTCAATTTATTCCTAAGTATTTTATTCTTTTTGATGCTATTGTAGTGGGATGTTTTTTAAAAAATTCTCTTTCTGATACTTCGTTGTTAGTGTGTAGAAACACAACTTATTTTTGTACGTTGATTTTGTATTCTGCAATTTTACTGAATTTGTTTATTAATTCTAATAGTTTTTTTTTTTTATGGGGGTGTCTCTAGGGTTTTCTATATATAAGAGCATGTCATATGCAAACGGAGACAATTTTACTTCTTCCTTTTCTATTTGGTTGCCTTTTGTTTTTTATTTTTGTTGCCTTGTTACTCTGGCTAAAACTTCCAGTACTATGTTGAATAGAAGTGCAAAAGTGGGCATCCTTGTCTTGTTCCTGACCTTAGAGGAAATGCCTTCAGCTTTTGACTGTTGAGTACAATGTTGGATATGGGCTTGTCATATATAACCTCTCTTATATTGAAGTACATTCCTTCTATACCCAATTTGTTGAGGGTTTTATCATGAAAGGATGTTGAATTTTGTCAGATGATTTTTTTGCATCTATTGGGATGAAACCAACATAGTCTTTTTTTTTTTTTGACATCTTCATTGGAGTGTAATTGCTTTACAACGGTGTGTTAGTTTCTGCTTTATAACAAAGTGAATCAGCTATACATATACCTATACATATATCCCCATATCCCCCCCTCTTGCCTCTCCCTCCCACCCTCCTTATCCTACCCCTCTAGGTGGTCACAAAGCACCGAGCTGATCTCCCTGTGCTATGCAGCTACTTCCCAGTAGCTATCTATTTTACATTTAATAGTGTATATATGTTCATGCTGCTCTCTCACTTAGTCCCAGCTTATCCTTCCCCATCCCCATGTCCTCAAGTCCATTCTCTATGTCTGCATCTTTATTCCTGTCCTGCCCCTAGGTTATTCAGAACTATTTTTTTTTTTTTTAGGTTCCATATATATGTGTTAGCATACAGTATTTGTTTTTCTCTTTCTGACTTACTTCACTCCGTATGACAGACTAGGTCCATCCACCTCACTACAAATAACTCAATTTTGTTTCTTTTTATGTCTGAGTAATATTCCATTGTATATATGTGCCATATCTTCTTTATCCATTCATCTGTTGATGGACACTTAGGTTGCTTCCATATCCTGGCTATTGTAAATAGAGCTGCAATGAACATTGTGGTACATGACTCTTTTTGAATTATGGTTTTCTCAGGGTATATGCCCAGTAGTGGGATTGCTGGGTCATATGGTAGTTCTATTTTTAGTTCTTTAAGGAACCTCCATACTGTTCTCCATATCGGCTGTAACAATTTACATTCCCACCACCAGCAACATAGTCTTTTGATGCTTTGTATGCCTCAGGCACTGACCTAGGCATTGAGGAGCCCATTAAAAAGGATCCAGAGAAAGGTCCAGTGTACCAAGAGCCAATATTCTGGTTGCAGTTTAAGACCACAAGGATGTAGGGACTGTGACAAAGTAGATAGGTCTGTGGATTTTTGTATCTTTTTTTTTTGAGATTGTGTGGGGCAAACAAAATGAGACTGCAGAGGAACCTGACTGTTGGGTGGCCTGTTTCCAACTTTCTCCTAAAGGATAAACTTGAAGTTTCTTAGCATGGTTTCCAAGGGACTCTCTGATTGAGGTCTTCAAAAGGTCCTTAAAGGATGTTACTTAAAAGGTACCTTCCATCCTTATTTCCTGCTACTCCATAACTCTCAGTCCAGCAGTGCAGAACTGTTTCTAGTCCCTGTACACACTGTGCTGTTCTGCATCTCAGGTTCTGTTGTTTTCTCTGTTGCCTCCCTGTCTCCTCTCACAGTTGCTGTTAAAATACCTGACATTCATTAAGTGTAGGTTGAATTGAACTGAATGTGACTCAGTATTGTTTAAGTAACTTAAAATCTGATTGAGGAGACAAATGTGAATGCAAACACCTTCACAGAAGTACATGCAGGTACCATAATAAGTTCATGGCTCTAGTACTTAAGGAATGGTATAGCAGAGCAATGAAAAATATGTAAGTGCAATTCACAGTCACTATTCTTTGAGGAGAGCTGGAGAATGGCAGAGATTCTCGGTGATGGGTGATTTTTATTCATATTTTCAGAAAGGGGATAAACTTTGGATTTTGATGCATAATTGTGTTTGACATTGGTCCTCAGCAAAATTTAGAATGAATTTTAAAATAGGAGGTGTGTGAGCATTCAGATTGGGGGGAGATAATCATTAGGAATCAGTATGGGTTTACGATGAGCAGGTGAGATCAAACTAACCTTGCTCCTTTTTTTCATAGGTCTCCTAGTTGGTAAGGAAATGCTGAAGATCCACTATTTCAACTTAGTCTTGGGCAATCCCCCAGAATGAAGCATTTGGTTATTTTGTCATTGGACTTGGTTCTTTCCTGTTTGTCAGACATCTTTATTAAATTTGCTGATGACTAAGTTTTAATTGCTTGAAAAGTAAAATTAGGATTTATAGTCAGGCTGAAATGATGGACCAATGTTGAAAAGATGAAATTTCACAAGGGTACATATAGTAATATATATACAAGTAGATTCAGCATTCATCTGCTTATATTCAAGAAAATGCAGATCTATTTTAAGAACAATTCAGTGGAAAAGTTCTAATGATTTTAGTTGACTGCAAGCTCATTCTGAGCCAATAGTGTAGAGGACTGCCAAGAAAACTGGATACAAATCTAGACTGCATTAATAACAGCTGAGTGTTCAGGATAAAGTAAATAATAATCCCTTCTTTGTGCTTCTCAGATCACATATATTTGGAGTCTTGAGTCCTTAGATCTAGGCTTCACATTTCAAGAGGAAACACTGACAAAGTGGAGCATATTTCGAAGTGGGTAAGCAGGACAATGAAGAGAGTGAAAAATCATGTCAAACAGGAAACGGCTGAGTAAACTGGGAACTTAATTGCTCTCCTCAATTATGTAGAAGGAGTTCACAAATTTTATGTCACTCCAGAGAGCAGAACTAAAACTGTGGGGTTGAGGAATTTGAAGAAAGCACATAATGACTCCATATGAGGAGGAATTAAAACTAGAGCTCTTAAAATTTGAGTGAGATTAAGTATTAATTGTCAGTAATATAGAGATGATAATCCTTCCCAATTCAATTTTAATCAAGCCCCAGTAGAAAACAAACAAACAAAAATAGGATTTTTTTGGAGGTTGGGGGCAAATTTCCAAAATTACCCCAAAAAACAAATGGGCAAAGATAAATACTGTATGATATCACTTATATGTGGAATATAATAAATAAACCAAACTTGTGAATATAATAACAACAGAAAAACAAATGGGCAATAATGTCTTTAAAAATTGAAAAGAGAAGGTTGTTTTATCATTGCAGAAAGCTATAATAATTAAATTAAAATGACACTGGTATAGATATATCAATGGAATAGTTATCTTAGAAATAGACTAATATATCAATATTTAATAAAAGACAAAAGAAGTATAACAAATGAGGAGAAATAGAAGAATTATTTAATAATTTTTTAGGGCAATTGCTTTCATAATTGGGGAAAGACAAAATACTGCAAAAAACCGTCCAGGTAACTTAAATTGTTAAATGGTTAAAAAAAAATCAAACCATAAAAATTAGAAAAATTAGAAGTAAATATTTAGAAAACTCCTGGACTTGGGAAGTACTTTTCTGTGTTATTATGTTTTACTATAAAACCTATCAAGTATGAAAATAAATAGGGTGAATAGCGTGACAAATACCCACATACTCCTATATAGGAGTTACTAATTATTAACATTTTGCCGTATTTACTTAATTTTCTTTTTAAACATTTGGAAACAAATTACGGTCATGTTTTGTCTCTACATTCTATGGTATACATCTCTAAAATAAGGATATTTTTCCTAAGCATGATACTATTATTATCACATCTAAAAAATTAGCAAAAATTCCTTGATATCTTGTAATACCCAATACACATTCCTCAGTTGTCCCCAAAGGGTGTGGTTTGTTTTGTTTGTTTGTTTTATTTGTTTGTTTTTAGCTAATTTGCCCAAACCAGGATCTAATCAATGACCTACATGGCTCTTACCATTTGGCTATTGTAGATCTTATTTCTCTGTTAGTTCAGGAAAGTTCCATCTTTCTCTATTTCCCCCTTTTTAAAAATTATATTTACTTGTTGAAGAGACTGCATGAATTTTCTGGTAGAATTCCACCCTCTGGACACACATGATTGTTTCCTTCTGGTTTCATTTAACTTTTTATTAACTCTCCACTGTATTTTCTGTAAACAAGAAATTTTGATCTCACGTTATGATTAAGTCAGGTAAAACATTCTTGTCAAGAATATTTCATGCTGTGAATATATATATATTTTAATTAATCTATTTAATTTTTAGGCTGTCCCGGGTCTTCATTGTGGCATGCGAGATCTTTAGTTGCAGCATGCAGGATCTTTAGTTGTGGCATGTGGGCTTTTAGTTGTGGCATGCATGCGGGATCTAGTTTCCTGAACAGGGATTGAACCCAGGTCCCCTGCATTGGGAGCATCGAGTCTTACTCACTGGATCACCAGGGAAGACCCGGTGCTGTGCATATTATATTGTTTATTTTAGGGGTTGCATAATACCTAGTTGTTTTACTTTTTAATAATCTAAGCTCCATCACTGGATTAATGGTTAACGTGAAAATTGCCACATCACTCCATTGTAAAGTTATGATTTTTCCCCTTGAGACAAGTAAATATTCTGTGTGTTGTTAACTTTGTGGCAGATTAGTATCCAGTCCTTTGTCAACCTCATATTGAATGCTTTCAGCATCCATTGCTGATTCTTGCCTGAACGACTTATCCCATTACAAGTTGAAAAATGGTGGGGTTTTTTTCCACTTCCTTCAGTCCTTTTGCATTCATTAATTGGAATTCTTCTGTCAAGAAGAGCTTCCCGGGCTTCCCTGGTGGCGCAGTGCTTGAGAGTCCGCCTGCCGATGCAGGAGACGCGGGTTCGTGCCCCGTTTCGGGAGGATCCCACATGCCGCGGAGCGGCTGGGCCCGTGAGCCATGGCCGCTGAGCCTGCGCGTCCGGAGCCTGTGCTCCGCAAATGGGAGAGGCCACAACAGTGAGAGGCCCGCATAACGCAAGAAAAAAATAAATAAATAAAAAATAAAAAATAAAAAATAAACAAGTCATAGGGATGTAATGTACAGCGTAGGGAATATAGTCAATAATATTGTAACTTTGTATGTTGACAGATGGTTACTAAGCTTAACATGATTGTCGATTCATAATGTATATACATTTTGAATCACTATATTATATACCTGAAGCTAATATATCATATGTCAAATATAGTTCAATTTTTAAAAAGGGGGAAAAAGACAACAGCAGTTAATACCTTCACTCATGTTAGCGCATGTTGATGCTAAGGTTTAGCTAAGTACGGCTGCTCAGGGTCATCCAGATATAAGCAACAGAACCTCTAGTCAAAAAGAAACCATTCTCATTTTAAAGCCTGTGCTCTCTTAATCATTGTGCTAAATTATTTTGGCAAAAGTTTACTAATTCTGGGTCTGAACAGTACCATTGACCAAACAGAAAATACGTTTCCATCTCAGGTGCAGTGCCCTTTAATGTTCAAAGTGTCATTTTGAGGACTTCATTAGAGCTGTCCCAGCTTCCATCTCTATGTGTGTTAAGCTAACAGTAAACCTGTTTCATTACACCATTACCTTAATTAATGTTTATAATAATGGTTTGGAATTTATTTAACCAAAATAATAACTTCATTTAACATAAACGACTTGATGCATAGGCAGCATTGAGTTGCAGCGTTCCTGCTGCTGTTTACAGAACATTTACCATGTGGCTAATGGGAAATCACCTTTGTGATCCTGCAACACTTATTAACGCCTTGGTTCACCTCCGAAGCCTGATCTCTTTATGTGAAGTTCGGCAGCCATGGTGAGTTAAATAGGGACCCAGTGAATTATTAATTATTTTTAACCTCATTGTGATGGTTGCTTTGTTATTAAAAATTTTGCAGTGCTGTTATAAGCGATTCATAAAGCACATCCTTCATAAGCTTTATAAAGTGGTTTGAGGAGCTAAAAGATCAGTGCTGAGCATGACATAGGCCAGGCAGACTTTTGATGTGTTGACACCAAAGGATACCCGTTTTCACTTCAAGGCTTCCCCTCTCTGGAGCCAATAAAAGTTGTAGGGAGTTGGTAGAAACATGATTAGTAGCCTAACTTTATCCCTAAACATTATATTCTAAGCTTAATCAGTAAAATAAGGACTATCAGATTTTTAAGAAGAATGAATGGGATGTCTTTAAATATCCCTCAGTAGGGCACATTTGTGGGGAGAACGTGAGGGATCAAATCCACATTGACTCATGTATAGTTAGGAAAAAATCTCTTCCCCTTAATTGAGGTGAACCATTTGAACTCAGTTGACTGATTGACAAGGTTGGCAAATGTAGCAGAGACTGCTAGTTCACTAAAACCCATGTGCCCCTTCCTCCCTGGTGATGGAGCTGTAGCTGTGGACACAGTGGCTCTTTTGGAGCCTATTATTTCCCATCCTTCCTTTCAGTGATTAAGTCCTTGCCAGTGAAACACGAGAGGGAGTGATAAGTGTCATCCCTTAGTCTGGGCCATGAGATATTGGCCATGTGTTCCTCCATGTTCTTTCTGTTCTCTTCTCACAAGTGAACATGCGGAGGTAGGTAAACAGGAACAAAGCAACAAAATGAAAGGAACTTAAATCTTTGAATGATTGCAAGAAGCAAAGCTGCCCACCTGGGCTAGTGACCTAAGGACTGTTCTGTGCGCAACTGAGAAAGCTTTGTTTTCTTTAAGCCACTGTTTAAGCTTTTGATTGATTCATTGATTGATTGATTGATTTATATATTAACAGAAACTGAGCCTTCACCTTAACTAATGCAACAAACTTGACAAAAATGACCCACACTGTTCATTAAAATGAATCGAATCTAATAGATATCCACAGCCTAAGATTTTATGGGAGACAAATCTACTTCAAGAAATCTCATGCAGATAACAAGAGATTTTAAGACAGAGCTTCCCCTCATCAACTGGAGCTAAGTTTTACTGTGAAATAGAGTCCCACGTAGAAAAGAAAGAATTAATACTTAAATTTCTCTCTTTACCACTTTTTGAGTAAGGAATTGGTATAACTGTCATCTCAATTAGTGGCAAATGTGGGTTTTTTCCCTGTGTTGAGTGTCATTAGGATCTGGAGCTAAGTTTTACTGTGAAATAGAGTCCCACGTAGAAAAGAAAGAATTAATACTTAAATTTCTCTCTTTACCACTTTTTGAGTAAGGAATTGGTATAACTGTCATCTCAATTAGTGGCAAATGTGGGTTTTTTCCCTGTGTTGAGTGTCATTAGGATTTTTATATATTCAAATACATCAGTCACTTATAGGATTCTTTATTATGCTGTGATTACATTTACCAAAGAAGGCTACACCAATATATTTGGTCTCACATGTTCTTCTTATAATGTGATATTGACACTTCTCCATCACTTCTGCCTGGCACTCTCTTGGGACATGAGTATTTAGTGAAATTCGATCACCTTGAAGACATCGCACTGAAAAGAGCATATCAAAAGACACCATAGAGACAAGAGAGTTAACTAAGAAGTCCAGATTGTTCCATTCCTTAGCTGTTCACGTCCAGGCAACAACAGACATGCAAGTGAACAAGCTCTCAGTAGATTTCAGCCTCTAGCTTTTTTTTCTTTTTTGGCTGCGCTGGGTCTTTGTTGCGTGCGGGCTTTCTCTAGTTGCGGTGAGCGGGGGTTACTCTTTGTTGCGGTGCACGGGCTTCTCATTGCGGTGGCTTCTCTTGTTGCGGAACATGGGCTCTAGGTGCGTGGTCTTCAGTAGTTGCAGCACGCTGGGTCAGTAGTTGCAGTGTGCGGGCTCTAGAGTGCAGGCTCAGTAGTTGTGGAGCACGGTCTCAGTTGCTCCGCAGCATGTGGGATCTTCCCAGACCAGGGATCAAACCCGTGACCCCTGCATTGGCAGGTGGATTCTTAAGCACTGCACCATCAGGGAAGTCCCCAGCCTCCAGCTTTTGAGATGCTCAGTTGATACTGAGTAGAGTAGACACCAGCTGACCCACTGAGCCTTGCTGACACTAAAGATTTTAGCAAAAATAAATGTTGTTTTAAGTAAAGTTTGGTGTGGCTCTTACATATCCATAGTAACTAGAACAGATGCTTTGATGAAGTTGGCTTTTGGGAGCCTCCCCAAATTGATTCCTATGTCCTTTGACACGACGCCAATGCTCTTCAATAGTTTCCTTGCTTTCTGGCGTAAGAGAATGTCCCAAGTTTACCTTGTACCTTCTCTGCCTCAGATCTGAAATCAGCCTTTTCCCTTAAAAACCCTGACTCTTTTTAGTGAGGAAATGGTATTTAGGTTTCAAAATCTGGGCACTAGGAATGCTTTCCATGGAACAAGTTGTAGTAGAATAATTACAAATTTGATGACAATAAAACATTTCAGCCTATTTCCCAAATGCAGAATTAAAAGACAAACTACGAAGCTCAACAGAATGGACAAGAATATTAAAAATCCAATAAAAATGAAAAACAACATGAATAAGCAATTCTCAAAAGATGCAATACAAATGAACACTAAATCATGTTTAACTTCCTAATAATAAAAGAGAGAACATATACTATTATTTTCCTTTATCAATTTAGTAGATTTTCTTTAAAAGAAATAAGCTTCAGTGTTGACAAGAATGCAGTAAAACTGTAATCTTGTACACATTGGTGGAAATGTCACTTGATTTTTGGCTTTCTGCTAAGTAATTGTGCAATATGAATTAAGTTGCAATATGAAAAAGTTGTGATCCAAAAAAAAAAAAGTTATGACCACTTATACTAGTTAGGACAGAGCCTAAGATTCTGTGACAAAGAGGTACCAAATTAAGTGTCTTAAAAAACCAAATTTATTTTTCTCTCATATAACAGTCCATAGTGAGTGGTCTGGGTTGGAAGAACAGCTCTGCTTCCTGTCATTATTCAGGGGCCACTTTTCCTTCCATTCTCTTGCCCTGCCATTTCCAAAGTGTTAAAGCTGTGTGGTTGAAGCTCTGTCACAGGCAAGTCTGTGTTCCAGTTTGCATGAAGGGGAAAAAAAGAGCTCTAAGAAAAGCAATTTTCTTTTAAGCAAGAGAGGTAGAATTCTGCTTACAAGGCCACACCCAGCTGCAAGGGAGGTTGGGAGCTCTAGTCTTTGGACAGTCAACTATGTATCTAGCTTAAACATTATTACTTTGGAAGAAAACCATATGCTTTGATGCAATAATTCCATTTTCTGATAGTCTACCCTAATGAAATAAATCAATTATAGAAAATGTATTAATTCCTTAAAGAAAAATAATTCAGTCAAGGAGAGTAATGTTCAGTATGTTACTTACTAGAGAGGAAGGGCTCTTGAGAAACATCTATGCACTATTATTGAAGGGTTTTAAGGGCCATGGTAAGGAATTAAATGAGATGGGAAACTGGTGGAAGGTTTTAAGTAAAAGAGTGATTCAATTTGCTCAAGAAGAACATTCTGCTTCCTGAATGGAGGACAGAGTGGAGGCAGTTGCCATAGTCTAGGAGACAAATGATGATGCAGATTGAACTAGGGTTTTAGCAGTAGCAGTGATAGTCTTTTGAATATTAAATTTTTATTAGCTGTATAGATTTGGAAGTAGCATTTTTTCTGTGAGGCCAAATTTCTCATTTAGCCCATATAGTAAGAGATAATGGTAAAAGATCACTAAGTGGAGTGTTGGTACAGACACATATCTGGGAATTATTATTATTATTATTATTTTTCGGTACGTGGGCCCCTCACTGTTGTGGCCTCTCCCGTTGCGGAGCACAGGCTCCGGACACGCAGGCTCAGCGGCCATGGCCCATGGGCCCAGCCGCTCCGTGGCATGTAGGATCCTCCCAGACCGGGGCACGAACCCGTGTCCCGAACCCGTGTCCCCTGCATCGGCAGGCGGAGTCTCAACCACTGCGCCACCAGGGAAGCCCTGGAAAGTATTATTTTAAAATGTTCGAGTTAATTATGTTTATAAAGTTAAAGGTGAGCAAAATGCCAAGAAACTAAAGGACATTTCTTAAGTAGAAAAATATATCATTTTCATTTTCTTGTATCTTAGTTTATTAATATGCTTTTTCCTACAGAATAACCAAAAACATTTTAGCTTTGTTTTTTTAATTAAATTTAATTAATTTATTTAAATATAGCAGGTTCTTATTAGTTATCTGTTTTATACATATTGGTGTACATATGTGAATCCCAATCTCCCAATCCATCTCCCCCCCCCCACGCCCCCCATCACTTTCCCCACTTGGTGCCCATACGTTTGTTCTCTACATCTGTGTCTCTATTTCTGCCCTGCAAACCAGTTCATCTGTACCATTTTTCTAGATTCCACATATATGCCTTAATATACGATATTTTTTTCTCTCTTTCTGACTTCACTCTGTATGACAGTCTCTAGGTCTCTACAAATGACCCAATTTTGTTCCTTTTTATGGCTAATATTCCACTGTATATGTGCCACATCTTCTTTATCCATTCATCTGTCAATGGACACTTAGGTTGCTTCCACGTCCTGGCTATTGTAAATAGAGCTGCAATGAACATTATGGTACATGACTCTTTCTGAATTATGGTTTTCTCAGGGTATATGCCCAGTAGTGGGATTGCTGGATCATATGGTAGTTCTATTTTTAGTTCTTTAAGGAACCTCCATACTGTTCTCCATAGTGGCTGTATCAATTTACATTCCCACCAATAGTGCAAGAGGGTTCCCTTTTCTCCACACCCTCTCCAGCATTTGTTGTTTGTAGATTTTCTGATGATGCCCATTCTAACTGCTGTGAGGTGATACCTCATTGTAGTTTTGCCTTGCATTTCTCTAATAATTAGTGATGTTGAGCAGCTTTTCAGCTTTGTTCTTTGTATTTAAAGTGGACTGTATTGTTTTCTTATGCATTTATTAAAGCTATAATATCAGTGATTAGATAGTATCTACATATCCTCTTTGTTATGGAAACAATCTAATCTAATAGCAATCTATTATCTATATAATTTTTAATCTAATAATCTATTTGTTATTTTATATGTAATATTTAAGTCATCTATTTGTTTTGCATCAAACTTGTGATGTTTACCCCTGAGAAGATTACCTGGTTGCTTGTGACTATGGAATTCAATATGAGATTCCATGAGGCAACTAATTTCCATTTGATCTCTATTGGGAATAAGCCACATAAAGAATAAAACTGTTTGAGTCAATTCATTTATTCTTACTACTTATTGAACACCTATTATGTTTAAATCACTGAAAATAATACCGAGGTACATGGCATTCAATGGGTTTCTAAGCTGGTTATGGAGCTCCTGTTTCCACATAAATATCTGAAATGCAGTAGATTAACCAAATTCCCAGGAAGTAATATAGTTAAAGCACACAGAGTGAATTCTCTTCTTGATTAGGGAAGAATACATTTCTGGTCCTTGCTGCCTAGCTTGGCTATGATTTTGCTTCATAAAAGCTTAATAATTTTGGTTACTCTTTCCTTAAAGGTTACATTTATCCCCATTTATCATAATGAAATTAGGGTAGAACATGGTTTTGTTATCAGCCTTCAGATTCAGTATTCGACGCAGAACATATTGTAAAAAGCCTTCATAAGCTATTACTTCCACAACATATTACAGAAATAGAATTAGAAGCCCTGTGCCAAATTCAAAAAAACTTGAAGCTCTGCATTTTGTTCAAATATTCATCACCCCAATTTAATATTCCCCCTTTGTGCTGGGTACCTAACAGGTGATCAATAAATGGTTACTGAATGAATGAACACAAGCAAGAATAGATTATGCTGACTTTCTACCTACTTACCTCTGTCCGTCTAGATCTACAAGTCTATTTCTGTTGGACTGTATATGAGTGCCCTCACGGTGGAATTATTGTAATTGGCACTGAGTCTAGTGGTTACCTCCCTGAGATCTTCCATGAACTAACATCAGTGGTGCCTAGCTTATAAAATCTACACAAAACCCACTGCTATTTTATGATATATATAATATCATATATAATATATATGATGATCTACAGAAACATGGGGGAGGTGGTGGTGATTTGCAGATGAAATCACCCCCCTGGTATTGGCATCTTGACAGTGGTTCATTCCTCACCTTCCCTGAACCAGGTGTGGAAGTCCAGTTACTTCCCACATAGCTGATAAATTCTGGCTGCAAACGAATCCAAGTGCTTTCTTACTTATTTTTTCCTCCTGTTAGAAACAGAAGGAATCAGGCAAAAAAAAAAAATTTTGTGAGAAAACAACAGTTCCTTACTCTGTACCACCTGCTTAAAGGCAAGCTAAAGGCACCCAAATGATGCAACCCATGAGTGTGGAAGAGGCTGGCCGATGGGCTGTCACGTCTGGCTGATCTGATGTCAGAGCAGATCATGTGGTGCTCTGTGGGCAGCTCGGACTGGCCCGCCGAAAGCACATGGATTACAGTCTGAGGCTGTAATGGGAAAGTCGGCTCCTGGGCTACTGTCTGCTAGACATCAGCTTGCTGGGAAGCTGGGGGCTCTCCGATTTGCCCTGCTCCAGGACCCCTCCTGCTGCGTGACTCACGGGCGCATTGCTGAGAGAAGCTGCTGCTCCCAGTAAGTGCTTAAAGAAGGTCTTTATTCAGAGCATTTTGGAAGCGGAAAGGAAGCACTGGTGTTGATAGGGGTTTCTGGAAGCCCTTTGTAAAACACTCTCCCGGATCTGGGCTGGGCAGCATTGCTTTCTGTGCCATCCTGGAGTTCATAGGCAGCACTGATGTGCAAATGTCCCCCAGCCCTGATTTCTGTTTGTTCTCCACGGGATGTGTCTTTCTGAATTTCATTTTCTATTTTTGTAATTGTAGGGTAGATTTGTTAGAGCTGGTTAAAGCAAATTGATTTCAGATTTACAGACCCATGAGTGGACTTGGTATTCTCTGTATGGTAAGCAGGGAGAGGGGAAAGAGGGTGGTGGCTCTCTTGGTCAGAATCACTGCTTCTGTTAAGATATTGGCTGTGTCTGTGCTGGATAAATATTTAGTGGTTGCCGCCTCTTTTCTGCTTTGGGTGAGTGGGTGGTGAGAGAGGAAGGAGGGTGAACCAGCAGTGAGGAGCATGTAGATTTAGGTAGTTACTGGTAAATTGCGTTTTTTTTAATGGTCTAATTATATTAGGTGGGATCAGCTGGCAGAACAGGTGCCGGTAGTGGAAGAATGATGGAGTTCTCTCCCCTTTTTCCCAGCAAGCAAATTGTTGCCTGCTTCAAAAGCCCAATTAAAGAGCAGTGAGAAGTGCTAGAGCACAGATTTCTAAGCACTGCTTTTTGGTTTTTTGCTGGTAACAAGCATCACATTTCCACACTCATGCATCAGAAGAGATCCTCACCTTGGCAATGTTTAGGTGTGGGCTTTTTGGAGAGCAAGGGAATAAATTCAATAACATCTTACTGTTTCTCCTGGGCATATGACACTAAATTTGTTTTAGAGATAATTGAAAATAAGTGTGTGTGGTTGGAAGGGACTTTAAAGGGAAATTTAGGAGAACAAATCCTTTCTTTGCCTTAGTACTTTTCTATGAAAACTTGACAGAGTTTTAGGTCAAGGTATAGGATGTCCACTTGAAAGACAATAGCAAATAAATAATTAGGCTATATCTTTAAGCACTGTAAAATATTTATTCTTTTTTTGTTTTATTTTGAGGGATAACCCTAGTCTTTTCTGTGAGTCTCTGCACAAATTGTAGGCTTTGGGGCCAAAGACTGTTTCCAGAAACATGTAGCCATTGAAGAAACTTTTGGGTGGGAAAGATGGTGAGATGGGAGCAAAGAAAGTAAGCTGAGATGAGGTCTATTCTTTTTTACAGCCTTTTGCAATAGATGATTTAAGTCACAGAACATCAAACAACAGACAAGAGCTTGCCCCACCCATAGTGTTGTGAACATGGATTATTCACTTGCCATTTTATTCCACTAAATCGCATGAGCACTCAGTGCAGAAAGGGTTCCAATTCATCCTGTGACTCTGTGGAATAGAGTACAAACCAAATCGAAAGACGCATAGAAAAATGAGCTTCCCCCTGTCCTGCCCCACCCTACCTTGTCCTCCTTCCATATTGTTAAGTGAAGGCAGATTTATGCTGGAAAGGGCCCTATCACTGCTTGTAAATTTGTGAGTTATTTCAGAGACGCTGACAAAGGGCAGAGGAAATGCAGCTGGTACTCTGCCTGGGGAGAGTAGGTGAGCCCAGTGTGAGGAATGTTTTCAGAGGTATTACTGACCCAGCCCTCTCTCTCTGCCTTCTCTGACCAGCCTGAGACCACACCCCCTTTTCTGGCCATGTGCCAAACACCATCTCTCTCTGAGGGGAATCCTGATGAAGTGATGTCCATGCTTGGGTGTGTTGATTCCTTGGATAGAAACTTGAGGAGCCCTCATCTCTCTGTAAGCAAACAAGTCCTGCTTCTCAGGGTAGAGATGCCTATTTATGGGAGTTTTAGAATTTATTTTCTTCAAAAATTAATACACTGCTATGAAAAGAAATGGAAGAAAAGTTACCCATTTTCCCATCTCACTCACACAAGCTCCGTTTACAGTCTTTGTGTTCCCTTGTCTTAATCATTACTTTGGGCAGGTTATGATTAATGCAGAGAGGCCATCTATATCCCATACTACTTTTCAGGGAAGACATGCACAGTTAGGAACTTAGAGCTGAACAAACTTTAAGGACTGACAGTTCACCACCTTATTTTACAGAGGGGGAAACTGGCCAGAGTTATACATGTGATGAGTGACAGAATCAGGACCAGAACCTAGATCTCAGTGCACCTCTGCAGTCACATAACGTAAGGAAAGAGTATTTTGCTACAAACTTAGGTGTTTTTTCAATTTCAGGTTCTTTTTCTTTTTCTTTAGCTATGGTATTGCTGGAATAGTAAAACCACTGCCATTTCACTTGCCTAAGAATATCTTGGAATAGGTTGGAAAGTCCTTAAAGAGAAAATTAAGTTTCTTTTTCTTAGGGGCGTAGCATGTATATATTCTTTGCAGGTCATGTGATGAGATCTCAAATACCTGATCATTAGTTTTCCAATCTTGCCATACCGGAAATGAGGACCACCCTAATTAATAAAGGGATTATTGTTCAGTTTCGGCAAATCAAATACCACAAGATCATTTAGAAGCTTTTTCCCATTTGGGTAGTTTTCGGAGTCATATTAATGTTCTTTGTTTATGCAGGCCCTATTTATGGTGACATATTTAAAACCATGTATAAGGGATGTTTAATTTAAAATAAAGTTTCGGCTTGACCTCCTCTCCTTAGATTACTGCTAGACTCCAAAGAGATTTCAAAAAATACTTACTGATTGAGTGATAGAATATACAGAATACTACAATGCCTGCTTATGAGTATAATGAAATTTAAAATGTAACACAATGTTATGCTGTTCCTTAATGGTATTAGAATGCCCATCTGTAAATTATTCAGTCTAATTTTAGTCAGGGTGAGATTCACATATTTGTTTGAAATCAATATAAATATGAATAAATGTCACATGTAATTTGTCTATGTTAATGCTATTTGTAAGAGCAATAAACACATAATTAGATTGGGTGTTGTTTAATTACATTTTTTGGAAACCTTGACTACAATACAGAGGCCCTCTGATTATATCCTTAATGTGCAATAATCAGTTTCTACTGGTCCAGTGAGGGCATCTTTTCATTCTAGACGTTAAACTATAGTGATATATTGGAAGAAATTAGTTCTGGTAGCTTTGAGTGGTTTCAACAAGAATAATTGGAACACTGTTCTAAAGAGCCTGCACTCTCTAGCTTAGAAACAAATGGCTGCATGTGTGACATTTCTAAATGGTGACATAGTCAAGGAACCCTCTGATTTTTTATTTTCAGCTTCAGGTTATAGAGAGGGGAAAAAAACAGAAAAGGGAAATTAGGCACTGATGTTCCTACTGTGGAGAGACAGAGACTCCAAATAAAGGTACCACTTATTTTAAAAAGATGTAACTTAAGAGGAAATCCAAAAAAAAAAAAAGGATGTTCACTGGAGCCTCAATACAGTGAATAGCTGCTGTCCTGGTTGTAAATTTCACTCTTAGGTCTTGGGTGCCTTTAACTGGTTCCATTTAGGCTGAAAGCACAAGAAAATACCTCTTGTGGTAAACAAAGCAACAGATTTAAGTTAATGCTAATGTGTTCACAGCCAGAGCCAAAAGCTTTTCAGGGTTATTATAACACACTGGGCTCTTAGCCCATCCATCTAAATGTCTAAAGTAGACTAAAGTTATGGATCAGTCCATTGTATACACCATCCCACATGAGAGCCAGATGCTACTGTTTACTGTGCTAGTAACTCTGCCAGCTTCAATGTGAAATCTGAGATTGCAGTTTGGGGTCAATGGAAGTTATAGATTGATTTTTCTGATCATGAATTCAAGCTTCTACACTCCAGTCTGTTTTAATTAATGCTGCTTTTTAGAACAATCTCTTAAGCCTAATTTACACCCAACTCTCTCAACTGTTTAGATGGAGGGCTTCCTTGTGAAAACTGTTTATTGTCTTTTGGGCTTTGGGTTTGGTGTAGGTCTTCAGCATAATTTTGTCCTTTGTCTTGAGCATGGAAAAGAAGGCATGAAGATCTATTGCACAACACTACATTTGAAAGCACCACTACATCACAGCCTTTGAGGAGACTGGGTAGAAAAACAGTTCTGTGTATACTGATTTAGAAAAAGACTGTCTACTGTCCTCAGTTGTAAAGACAATTCTATCATTCAAGACTCAGTATTGGGTTTTACTGACTCAGTTAGATCCTTTATTTTAATCTTATCCCATTTGATTTGTGCCTTTTTATCATATTTTGAGGAAGTATCATAAGCAATAATAATAATTACAATAGCAATTACCACGTACTCAGCACTTCCCATATGCTATACCCGGTACCAACATTTCATTTATTTATGGACATTTCACAGACGGTAAGGTAAACTTGCACCAAAGCACATGACTTGTTAGCTGAGATTCCAACAGGGTCTTTCGAAGTCTAAAGCGCTTTCTCTTATAACTTATGCTTATTGTTTCAACTGTAGATTTCTATCGAGTTTTGTACACAAGCTAAAAGGTTGTGACAAAGCCCTTTTTATCTACATACAACACAGATTTGGTGATGGGGGGGATGTTGATTTACAGATGAGGAGGGAATGCCTTTATTTTAGGTAAGATTTCGTTGTATTAATGAACCATGGTGTGATATGGTTGAAAGGTACAGGGAATGCTTAGAAGTAATACTTACCTACTTGTTAGTTCTATTTTCAGTATCTAGAAGACAGTCCCCATAGCAAGTTCCTAATGAAAATGTAATTTAACAAAATTTTGCATTACAGGTCCTTATTATTAAAAGGGTAGCTCTTTTAGCTTTATCCAAAACATGGTAGACTTTTACTATAAAGTTTTGCAATGATTAAGGACTTCCTAAAGGTAATCAATGTAATTTAATGCACTAATACAGTTATTTCACAGAACGATATTACTAAAAATCTAAAAAAGCACATTATCATATTTGTTATATTTTCCTCGTTTTGTATATTAGTTCACGTCCCCGAACTTGGGTAGTCAGTTGCCCTCATAGCTTAGATTTCTTTAAGTTCCTCGAGAGAGAGGCCGACTTTTACCTTTGCCTTCTCAGCTGGGCACAGTAGATGGTACAGGATATTGCTTGTTCACAAAATTGCCATCCACTCAGAGGCCAGCTCTCTAAAGGTGTAAGCTTAGTGGTTGAAACTTCAAAGTAGGATTTCTTTGACTTCTTAAGAGAATACATTGTAGAAAAACAGAAAAAATCTAAGTAATCCAAACTGAACTGCTTGTGCCTTGGTTTTTAGCGAAGCAATTTGACAAATTCTTTCATGCTAGCCATTCAGAATACCTACCCATTGTTGCAGGTTTTGTTTGTGACACTTGAAAGTATACCCTTAAATGTGCTATTCAAGTGTTAATGAAAAATAGGCTCCAGAAAGTTTTACGTATTAGATCTTTTTTCTCATCTTGGTGTTGAAACATCAACTCTGCCATTCATAACTTATCCTCATAACTCAATATTATTGGGTTTTATAATAAAAGAAACATTAAACCATCCCTAATGAAGAATGGAGCTGATTTACAAAGTAGATTTTGCATGATTTTACAGTCACACAATTATTATGTTTTGTCCAGAAAAGACTATTATTTCTCCATGTTGTATATTTTATGCTTACTAAAACTGTTGGTATATATAAAAGCATATTCTTTCTAGTTTTAAAGTTACTTGTGGAGTAATATGGCAGAATTTTAAACTCATTCTGATATTGTATGGTATTTAATTTCAGAATAAACTGAATCCTGTAAAAACATTTGGCCCAGATGTTACTAAAAATAATTGTTGCTCTAAAGTTTCACACAGGGAATAACATTCCATGATTTTCTATTTGTTATGTACTCTGGCTTCATTTTCCATTTGGGATTGAAAAGAAGAAATTTAGGAAAAAAATATTTAAAAAGGAGATGCCTTGGTGCTTTATAAGCCCGCAATATGCTGCCTCAGTTAAATCTAAATTGTTGCTGTAAAGAGACAACTATATATTTTTGTGCTTAGGCACTAATCTGTTTAAATTATTTAAAATTTAATTTGGAAAAAAGGCAAATCCCCCCTAATGACAGCTAGACTGGTATATGTTAGTTGATCAACACTTAGCTAGGTTGGAAGGGCAGAAAATGATCTGTAGCAGATGGATTGTAATACAGGTCTCATTTGGATGTGGGACAGTTTTGAAAGGTGGTCTTGCTTTCAGCTTAACCACCAGAGAAATAAACAGAGAGGCTTTGCTCTACTGAGGAAACGCTGGAACATAGAAATATAAAAAGGTTTGAACCAGAATAGGCCAAACATGAGGTAGTAAGTAAGGGAGATAACAATAAGCTGAAGTGGCAATCTTTTAGACCATAGTAGCTTGAAAACCCAGAACATAACATTGGATTAAACAGATGGCTGGAGATTTCTGATTTTAGAGATATCAGAGCAATTTTCTAACATAAATCTGGTAGGATACCAAAGTTAGATTAGTTTGAGCTGTGACTGATAATCACAGTTAATGATTTGTTTTGATGATACATGATACACCAGGTGTCTATACATTGTTTTTTTCTTTTAATTTATGAATGATTTATGTTTTTGAATATATAATATACAACCCTAAATTCAAAAGAGACAAAAGGATAAACATCTTCTTCCTTCCCCTGTGCTCTAGTTCCCCTCCTCAGAGACAACCACTGTTTTTAGTTCCATGTGTATTTTCCGGTTGTATTTCATAACTTTCTCTCTCTATATATATGCATATCTATTTACCTATCTATCTATCTATCTATCTATCTATATGTATATATGTACACACACATATCTCTATATCTTGTTAAACACAAATTGTGGCATAGTACATACACTGTTCTCTGTCTTTTTTCACTTAATATGTCTTGAGCATTTTTCCATATCAGTACATACAAAGTTCCTTATTTTTTAAGCAAGTGTTTTATTATGAAAAATTTCAAACATACACAAAATTAACATGTATAATGACCCCCCCAGATATCTATTATCCAGCTTCAACATACATATTAATATTTTGACAATCTTACTGTATGTTAGAAAATATTAAGAGATTATCATTAATTTTGTTCCATGTGATATTGGCCTAGCTGTTATGTGAAAAAGAAAAACTCCTTATTGATTAGTGATACATGTTGATATATTTATGAGTGAAATGATATGTTGTCTGATGTTTGAGATTTACTGTAAAATATACAAGAAAAGATATGTGTGGGAGGAATAGCTTGAATCAAGATAGGCAAAATGTTGAAGTTGGATGAATGCAGATTCATTGTATTATTTCTCTGCTATTGTATATGTTGGATGACTTCCGTAAGAATACCTTTGCTAATCTGGTTTCAACTATAGCTCTCCTTTTTTCTCAGGAGTGTTTTAAAATAAATCCAAGATATCATGTAATTTCACCCATAAATACTTTAGTATGTATTCCTAAGACATACTGAACAAAAACCCACTACAATGCCATTATCACGTCTCAGAAAATTAATTATTTTTTTTTTTTTTTTGCGGTACGCGGGCCTCTCACTGTTGTGGCCTTTCCCGTTGTGTGGCCTCTCCCATTGCGGAGCACAAGCTCCGGACGTGCAGGCTCAGCGGCCATGGCTCACGGGCCCAGCCGCTCCGCGGCATGTGGGATCTTCCCGGACCGGGGCACGAACCCTTGTCCCCTGCATCGGCAGGCGGACTCTCAACCCCTGCGCCACCAGGGAAGACCAATATTTTTTAATAATCTAAAATCCAATCTATTTTTCAATTTCCCTAATTTTCTCAAAAATATCTTTTTAAAGTTGTTTTGTTTAAATTAAAAGTCAAATAGGTCCACATATGGCATCCATTGACACTTTTTAAAAAAAATTTATTTATTTATTTTTGGCTGTGTTGGGTCTTCGTTTCTGTGCAAGGGCTTTCTCTAGTTGTGGCCAGCGGGGGCCACTCTTCATCGCGGTGCACAGGCCTGTCACTATCGCAGCCTCTGTTGTTGCAGAGCACAGGCTCCAGAAGTGGAGGCTCAGCAGTTGTGGCTCACGGGCCTAGTTGCTCCGCGGCATGTGGGAGCTTCCTGGACTGGGGCACGAACCCTTGTCCCCTGCATTGGCAGGCGGACTCTCAACTCCTGCGCCACCAGGGAAGCCCAATATTTTTTAATAATCTAAAATCCAATCTATTTTTTCAATTTCCCTAATTTTCTCAAAAATATCTTTTTAAAGTTGTTTTGTTTAAATTAAAAGTCAAATAGGTCCACATATGGCATCCATTGACACTTTTAAACTTTAATAATTCTCTTTCTTAAAAAAAGGCATCCATTCATTTAAGAAACTCAAGTTATTTATCTTGTAGAAGGACCACACCTTCTGGATTTGACTGTTCCCTCCATGTGTTGTTCAGCTTGTTCCTCTGTCCCTTGTATTTGAGGCTTGATTGGATTCACATTGAATATTTTTGGCAAGAATCCTTCCTAGATGGTGCCTGCTGTGTTCTTGCTGCATCACCTTAAGAGGCTCATATGTCTCACGTTTGATTTTGAGTGATTCAGAGATTGAGCAGAGGATTTGGGTGGTGTCAATCTGATCTGCCTATTGTAAAACTTCCCATCAACATTTTATCTAATGGTTTTGGCATCCAGTGTTTATTGCTGCCTCAGTCCATTATTCTATTAGGGGTTGCAAAATGATTTTCTAGTTCTCCATTCATTTTTGCATTTATTGCAAAACAAAGAAGTTCCCCTCATCAACTTTTTGATTAGTCTAAATACAGTACTGGCTTATTCTTTTAAAGACCATATAGCATTTTACTGTACCGTAATTTAACTGGTCCCTATTTATGGATATTTAAAGTGTTTATTTTGCTATTTCTTGGATTAAATATTTTTTCAAACTGTATTTACTATTCATTATACATACATAAGCATATGAGAAAACTATAGAATTTTAAGATATTTATATTTTAATAGAAAAATAATTATTGGACTTTTTACTTTCTGAGTGTTAGTTTAGTATAAACATAAGAGTTAGAGTCACACAGACATGTATTTTAGCCCTGGATCACTTGTTAATCACATGACCTTGAGCAACTTATTTATCCTTTCTAAGCCTCATTCTCTTCATTCATATATTGGGGATAACAGTAATATCCAATTCCTAATTTTATTTAATCTTTGAAACAATCTATCAAAATGCTTGGTACAGTGCTTACTACATAGTAAGTGCTCAGTAAGATGAACTTGGTTAACATTTGAGGGTTAAATGAAATAGCACATGCAAAGTCCATTGGACAGCCCCTGACAAATAGATGCTCAATACGTAGTGCTACTTTTCTCCCTTTCTTCACTTTTCCCCCCAATCTGAGCAGTAATGATTGTTTTTTTCCAACTGTTTTCAGGAATGAAAAAATAAAACCCAAAAAGTCTTAGCTCCTCTGAGCCTTTTGCTGAGAGACCATTCTGTCACTCTCGTATTAGCCTTGATGGAGATCCACCTGGAAGTTCTGGGGCCGCAGCTTCCTATCGCGGAGGCCTGGCTACATACGGAGAAACTGCTTTTCAGGTTGTCTCAGTCCAAAAAAAGAATAGGTAGAATGCAAACAACACTAAGTTCTAACCATGACCAGTAGAAATAGAGTGTTCCTCTCCTCTGCCTTGCCCTCCCTGCCCAAATAGAACCATGGCAAATTAACATTCCCATCAAACATTACTCTAGAATAAATGCAATTTGCCTGAAAGTTGATACGCTAAATTATTTTTGCTAGCAACTCATGAGAATGACTATTTCTCCTGTGCTCTTGGCATTCCTCTTTCCCATGTATTCCTCATCTTAGTGAGGTTTTCATCTTGGCTTTATTCCTCTACTTTCCCCTATCAAATCATGGCCCCTCTTCCCTCTTTCCCCTAGGGATTTAGGCTTCTAGCATCTCCTCTCCTTACTTTCTGCTCTAATCTTTCAATTCTCAGAAGCACCATCTGTCCATGAAGTAAGGAGACATTTTGCACAATTCCTTTGTTCATGTGATTGGATAAAACTGGTCCTTCTCAGCATTACCTCATTTCTTTTTCCCATGTTCCCATAGAATAGCTGATAAGCACTTTTCTTTCACTGGTCCCAGGTTTCTTAGATAATATAGAATGCAGAAAGGTGAAGTGATTTGCAGTGATATGCCGAAGATAATAACGGAGTCAGCCCTGCAGACTGGATGAGGATGGTTGGCTCCCTGATGCCAGGATCAGGCTATTTTCAATGAAATCTGCTGAAGGAGCACACACATATTTTAGTAACAGTCTGGAAAACAAGAGGTACTTTTGGTAATTCTAGTGATACTCTACTTTGACAGAAAGATACCATGAATATGTGCTGAGTCTTTAAAGAGTGGTGAGGCTAAATATTTTGCCAAATTTGAATGACTTATAAGTATTAAGGTGTGGTTTTGGTTAGGATGACTGCCATTTGGTATATTAATTGAGATTTGGAGTATCACAAACTCTCATAGAATGGCTTTGCTACTTAAATGAAAAATAAAGTATAAAGCAGTGGAAAGAAGGTCAAGAACACAGAGGCCGCTTATTTTTTCAGTCGCTTTATGATTAATCCATGACAAGTTAGTTCAGATGTCAGTGATCAGTTTTAAGCAGGAAT
>NW_006781590.1:539941-540154 GCF_000442215.2 Lipotes vexillifer
GTCTGTTCTTCAATCAAAAAATTTCTAGGGCTTCCCTGGTGGCGCAGTGGTTGAGGGTCCGCCTGCCGATGCAGGGGACACGGGTTCGTGCCCCAGTCTGGGAGGAGGATCCCACATGCTGCGGAGCTGCTGGGCCCGTGAGCCATGGCGGCTGAGCCTGCGCGTCCGGAACCTGTGCTCCGCAGCGGGAGAGGCCACAACAGTGAGAGGCCC
>NW_006781590.1:540164-551571 GCF_000442215.2 Lipotes vexillifer
AAAAAAAAAAAAAAAAAAAAAAAAGTTCTATACCTAGGATGAAGGATGACTTAAAAAATTATATGTAGAAGCTGAAATTTTATCTTGTACATTCTCTGTACCTGGAACTCCTAAAGAGGAAAACCTCTTAAAAATGTCAACTTGTGATCTTTCTCTGCTAGGTTTGCACTCCTCTATGTGTTGGGCAGTAGATTGTTTCTCCCATCTATGAAGGACAAGTGTTATTCCTCCTGCTTTCACTCATTCATGCAACAGTAATTTTATTAAGCAACTACTAAGTGCTAGATCTGGTGGTACAAAGACAAATAAGATGCGGTCCTGCTCTAACAGCTGGCACTAGGTTAAGCATCTCTTCCTGGAACAGGCAGCGTTTCCCAGAGTGTGGTCTGTGGCCTCTCCTGGGGCCCTACCTCAGCTACTGAGTCAGAATCTCGGGATAGGCTGAGGAATCTGCATTTTCATCAGATGATTTCTCATGCATTGGTCCAGAGCATAGTAGGAATAAGGTGGTGAAGGGGGAGAGTAACAGCCAACATGCAGTGCAGCACATCCCTCAGAGAGAGCTTTCTTTCCACTCAGCATTAATATTTCTGGGAGGCTCCACAGAAGGGGAACACCTTGCCTGGCTTGAAGGAGCTTTCCTTGGAAGGGGTAGGCTGAGTGCTGGTGTAAAGGCTTCTGGGAATGGTATGAGTTCTGTCCTCCAGAAAGTCTTAGTTCTGGATCGAGGGGCAGATTCTGGGTTGGGTCAGGAGTGGTGGTAGGGGGGGATAAGGGCTTGTACCCCTAGAGGGTCCATAATTTAGTCCCTCGACTGTTCAAGGGGAGAATATAGGTGGCAGCTAATATTCTGAAGATTCACTTAGGGACAGAAAAATGTAGAGGTAAAACCATAAGAGCTAGTACATATGCAATGTCTTGTTATACCTAGGTGCTTAGAAGCACTTTACATATATTTATTCATTCAATCCCAACAATCTTATGAGTAACTGTGTTAGCACTATTGTCCTCATTTTACAAGTGAAGAGACAGGAAGGTTAAGCAATGCTCAAAGTCCCCTAGAAGACCCAGGATTCCAACACAGATAAGTGTAGTACAGAAGGTTAGCTCATTACCACTGCAGTCAGCTGCCTCTTAGAAGCAGCATCATGTAAAATGGTAAAGCAAAAGTGCACACCTTTCATACCGTTCTACTTGAGTATTGATTTCTTCAGCTTTTCACCAAGTAATATCCTCCCTCCTCCATGGGCCACACAAAGAACACTTCTGGAAGCCCTGACAGCTGCCCTCTTAAATGCCTTTAGGACTGGCTTCGGTTTTAGAGAAGAAATTACATGCTTCTTTTTGTTGTTACTTTACAATCTAGATGCATGTGAAAATCCCTGTTACAGAAGATGTGGTCCTTCACTTCACTGCCTGAGTGAAGACTGGATGCACTCTTTTTAGAGATTAAGGCCCCAACATCTTAGTCTTTAAGCAAGTGTGTGATACAAAACAAAACAAAACACCCCCCAAACTCACAGTGCATATTTAGAAGGCTGAGCAACCTTTCAGTTTCTTTTATTTTTTAATTTTTTTTAGCTTCTTTTATTTGATCTTAATACCAGATTGAGTATCTAAAAGCTTTCATGTTGTGTGTTCAGCAACATGGCTAATTATTAACAAGTTTAAAACATGTTAACAAGGAAGAACACTTTTGAACTCTGTCTGAGCTTCTGACATGGAGAGTTATTTGACCTGAGTTCTTATTCAGGAGCTATTTAACATTTTAACATATTGTGCCAGCTGACAGAGACCTGGCTTACAAACAGATCTGGAGTTGTCTTGAATCAGAAGGAAACTGGTGAATTGAGTGGCTCTCTTTCTCTCTGTAGGAGTTGGAGCAAGAGGCCTGCCGTTTCTTGGAAATTTTGCCCAGTAGTCTGGCAACGTAGACATCTTCCTGGCCTCCTTGCTGGAAAAATTGCACCCACAAAACATTGTCCAACACTGACCCAATCATTCTTAGGTGTAGGTTTGCTGCATAAACACTTATTCCTGCACTCATCAATACCCTTGCCTAACTGGGTCAGCTCTTGCAGCTTTACAGAAGGGCATGGTTATTTCTGACTATGAAAAGATGCATGAACTTCTGATAGACCCCACTGAATATCCAAACCCAAATTATTTTATTAATTTCAACTAATGTCTTCCATTAAAATAATAAGTGCTTCTTTTATTTATTTATTTATTTATTTATTGGGCTGCGTTGGGTCTTTTTTGCTGCACATGGGCTTCCTGTAGTTGCAGCGAGCGGGGGCTACTCTTCGTTGCGGTGCGCAGGCTTTTCACTGCGGTGGCTTCTCTTGTTGCAGAGCATGGGCTCTAGGCACACAGGCTTCAGTAGTTGTGGCACACGGGCTCAGTAGTTGTGGTTCGTGGGCTCTAGAGCGCAGGCTCAGCAGTTGTGGCACACGGGCTTAGTTGCTCAGCGGCATGTGGGATCTTCCTGGACCAGGGCTCGAACCCGTGTCCCCTGCATTGGCAGGCGGATTCTTAACCACTGCGCCACCAGAGATGTCCCAATAAGTGCTTCTTATAAAAAATTCAATAGAAGAAATGTTTGAATTAAAAGGTGAGTGACCCTCAACCCCCAATTATTTTCAGTGTTCACAGATATCTGGTGCTTCTCTTAAAACCGTTTTCTCCACCAAAGAAAACAATAGTTTAAACTGCTGATAGCTAGAGTTATGATTCATAAGAGTTATTTTTAAAGTTTTGACTACTAAGAGACTATATTAATTTCCTATTGCTGCTGTAATAAATTTCCACAAATTTACTGGCTTAAAACAACACAAATGTATTACCTTACAGTCTGGAGATCAGCTGTCCCAAGTGGGTTTCACTGGGTTGAAACCAAGGTGTTGTCAGGGCTGTGATTCCTCTGAAGGCTCTAGGGGAGAATTTGTTTCCTTGCCTTGTCCGCATTCTAGAGGCTGCCTGCACTTCTTGGCTCCTGACCCCATCCTCCATATTCAAAAAACATCACTCCAGCCTCCGGTTCTGTCATCACATCACCTTCTCTCTTGTTGATTCACTTGCCTCCCTCATAAGGATCCTTGGGGTTACACTGGGTCCATATGGATAATCTCTCATCTCAAAATCCCTAGCTTCATCACACCTGCAAGGTCCCTTTGGCCATCTGTGGTGACACTCACAGGTTATAGGGATTAGGGCATGGACATCTTGTGGTGGAGGCATTACTTAGCTACCACAGAGACATATGACTCTGATTTGCTCAGGGATTTTGTGTGGGAGAAACTCATATTAAATTAGCGCTTCTCCCTCAACTCTTCTTTCTGTTTTCATCCAAATACCAGAAGCTCCATTAAGGTCTCACATTTGATTTATCTGAGAACACCTGACAGTGATGTGAAGTGGGCCCTAGAGCAACATTTACCAAACTGGCACTCTAGTGGCCCATGAAATGTTAAAGATGTTCTGCGTTAAAAAGTGTTCTGAGGGAGTTCCTTGGAGGTCCAGTGGTTAGAACTCCGTGCTTTCACTGCCGTGGCCTGAGGTTCCATCCCTAGTCCGGGAACTAAGATCCTGCAAGCCACTTGGTGCAGCCAAAAAAAAAAAAAAGTGTTCTGAGTCAAATAAGATTGAAATATTCAATACATTGTATGCTCCTTCCCACTCACCTTCCTCTTGTTTTTCTTTTTTTAACATCTTTATTGGAGTATAATTGCTTTACAATCGTGTGTTAGTTTCTGCTTTATAACAAAATGAATCAGTTATACATATACATATGTTCCCATATCTCTTCCCTCTTGCATCTCCCTCCCTCCCTCCCTCCCTCCCTATCCCACCCCTCTAGGTGGTCACAAAGCAATGAGCTGATCTCCCTGTGCTATGTGGCTGCTTCCCACTAGCTATCTATTATACATTTTCCACTCACCTTCCTCTTTAATACACATTAGCATATGGGAAAGCTACTGAGAATTCTTGCTATTGTCTGTGATTCCAAATGTATTTTACAATGAAATATTTTTTCTCTTTATATATATATATATATATATATATATATATATATTTTTTTTTTTAAAGAATGCTTATTAATGACCTTCTCAAGGATACCAGTGTATCATGTTCAGGAACTGTTGTTCTTAATGCGGTCTTTCATTCTAAAAGTTAACTAACTATATTGCCCTGAAAAAATAAATAAAATAAAAAGGGCATAGTGGAGCTGACTCTAAATATCTCCTAAATGACATTTTTCCTATTTAATTCTGTCTCTACTACTTATGTGGAACTTAGTTTATTTAGACTGTAAAGCAACCAAGTTTCATAATTTAACTTAAAAACCTGATATTAAGAATAACTTAAGTTTCTGTTAATAAATATTTAGAATAATATTACATGCATAAAACATTTTGTGACTATGACAACACAAAAAAAATTGTTTTGAAAAGCAAGATAATGTCTTGATGTTTTTCAAGGCATGTAGAGAAATTTACTACTGTGAATACTATTTCTGAATCGCTGGACTGGAATCCATTATTTTGAGAAGACAGTTCCTCTGAAGGGGTCCAGAATGGTAACTGATAACTTATGTTGATTCACCTGAAACTTCCAACAGTGGTGTGAAGAGAGCTTTAGTCTCCTCTTCTGGGTTCATGGAAAGATGGCCGTTAGCATAGGTTGGCAATGCAATCTTTGTCAGATAAGACTTTCATTGCACTTTCTTATGACACCGATCACTTTTTTTTCTTTCTTTGGTTTTTGCGTTATGCGGGCCTCTCACTGTTGTGGCCTCTCCCGTTGCGGAGCACAGGCTCCGGATGTGCAGGCTCAGCGGCCATGTCTCATGGGGCCAGCTGCTTCGCAGCATGTGGGATCTTCCCGGACCGGGGCACAAACCTGCGTCCCCTGCATCGGCAGGAGGACTCTCAACCACTGCGCCACCAGGAAAGCCCCACCGATCACTTTTTAATCATATATTATTAGTTGTATATTATGGCTTACCTGCACAAAGTAAAGTTCCTGAGGGTAGGAGCCATCAATATATCTGTTTTGTGCCTGTTTCAATGTTTTTCCCTTAGCAGGAACTGGACCAGTGTTTGTCAAATGAATGGCTCAATGAATGAATGAATGCATTAATTTAGGATGGAAATCCTAGCAATATCAAGTGTGTATGTCAATAATCCATCAGTTGATCCATCCATTTATATCCTTCCCTACTTAAAATTTGAGGAAACTCCCAAATATATAGAGAGAGAATAAGGAAAAAGCTAAATTAAAATTAGGTAAGAAAATTAAGGCAAAGGAAAGATAAGGGCTGGAAAGTAAAATGGATTTAGGGCTGAGCCTAGTTCTGAAAAATATATACCACAAAATCTTATGCATTTGTAAGGGGAGAACAGTAATTTGGTGCTAAGCTTACTGGAAGCCTATGAAGGAAGCAGTTGGTTATTTGATTTTCAATATCTAGAAAATTATGATGTCAGTTGCTCACATGAAACAGTTATTCCTGGAATTAGGACTCTTAGAGAAACTTTTCTTATGGTATAACAGGAGTTTACTGTGTAATATAAAGAATAATGTATTCAGCTTATCTTTAAACACAGAGATGCATTTCAAAGAGAAATTTCTTATATTACTCTTGGTTTATACTGATAGCATCCCCACCATAACCTATATGAAGAGTACAACTGTAGAAAGGGATGAACAGTGGTTCATGAAATCCTGTTATTCAAAGGAAACTTCAAGATAGCTTTCAAACATTTTTTGCAAAATCTGTACTTAGCAATTAATGTGCATATAAAATTTCACTAGCAGGTAAAAGAAACAAATGTGGAATAATGTAAAATCTATTGCCTAGTTATTAGAATAAAATTGTAATCAATTAATAGAATCAATTATCTGAAGATGGGGCTCAAATATTGATGAACATAATTTACTCTTTTTTTAAAACTTTTCTCTCTATGTATAACTACAGAATACAGCAAATGGAACTAGTTATTAAACAACAGGGAAAATTCAGTGAAACAGAGAATCTATTTCTTCCTTAGGTTGTAATTTAAATTCCTTTTCAGTAGAAGGAAACAGATTCTAGTGAGAATTCACAGATACCAATTATCCCAGAAAATGATGACTTAAAAGGAAGGTGAGAGTAGAAACCAATTAAAGAAGAGCATGCACCTGGAGCCCTCTCTTGGGGATGGGAAAGTTGGATGGGAGTGTTATAACTGCAGGGATGTGATAGATGGAAATAGCATGTCTTTGGGGAAATTAACCATCACTAGCTTCCCGTCTTATGCACCCGTGTGGATTTTATGTTTCCATCTTGTAACAGGGGCACCACCAATGGCAGTTTGGAGATATTTGTCAACATGCAAAAATTTACTGAAGAGTTTACAAAACTGTGAATTTCCAAAAGTTATTGTTAAATCTTAGAGATTTTCTTGGGATGTTGTCTAAGTATTGGAAGTTCTAAGGTTAGGATAAAACCTTACCCTGGCCTCCTCCCTTACTTCTGACTTACAGCGTTGGTACTGGCAAGGGGAACCCATCAAATCTATTGATAGAATGGAAAATAATCCTTCTTATTTGGTTTCTAATTCCTTTGAGTCACCATACATTTAGGAGTTTTAAGCCTATATAAAATGACCGTCAAAATACTTCTTTCCATCTCTCTTCCCTTTCCTTTTTTAAAAAAAATAATTATTTATTTATTTATTTTTGGCTGCGTTGGGTCTTCATTGCTGCGCATGGGCTTTCTCTCGTTGCAGCGAGCAGGGGCTACTCTTCGTTGTGGTGTGCAGGCTTCTCATTGCGGTGGCTTCTCTTGTTGTGGAGCACGGGCTCTAGGCATGCGGGCTTCAGTAGTTGTGACACACAGGCTCAGTTGTTGTGGCACACGGGCTTAGTTCTTCTGCGGCATGTGCGATCTTCCTGGACCAGGGCTCAAACCCGTGTCCCCTGAATTGGCAGGCGGATTCTTAACCACTGCACCACCAGGGAAGCCCCCTCTTTACTTCTTGAAACAGTAGTCTTCTGCAACTCTAGCTGCTTCTTTCCTTCCTATTAACTTTTAATAGGCCACCACCCCTATTGCTTCATTTACTTTGTTCTGGCAAAGAACAAAGATAAATTTTGTTCTTCACCAAATTGATTAGCCTCTTTTAAATCTCCATCTTAGTTTTCCTCTGCCCCATTGTATATCTCTAAACCAGTCTTCTTCCTGTCCGAAGTACCCTCCTCTCTCTTGACCTTCTCCTACCCCTGTGGCTGTTTCTTTTTGGTCTTGTAAAAGGGCCTTTCTTCACTTTTTAGAGATTGTTGTTCATGTTTGTGTTCCTTTAAGTTTACTCTCTTTTTTTCTGCTGATCTCATTCATCCTGAGGTTTGAACTATATGCTGATGCCCCATGCATTAGTCAGAGTGAGGCTAAGCTGCTGTAACAAAGAGGTAGGTGCGTGATTCTGCTCCATCTGGTCACCCAGGATCTCAGTTTTCTTATCTCTTGTTGCCCCACCATCCCCTAAGGCGCTGTCTTTATCTGCACCATCTGCAGTAGCCCAGTGGCACCATGTCTATGTTCCAACACCCAGAAAGTGAAAGTCAAGAATTTCCAAAGGAAGTGATAAAGAACTGTACACAGTGTTTCTGCTGAAATTGCATTGATGAGGTTATAGTCTCCTGACCACCTGTAGCGTCAAGAGGGGCTGGGAAATGAGTGGCCATGTGCTCTGTGAAAAGGGCGAGTTTAATAACTATGAGGAAGAAGGCAAAATGAGTGGTCCCTGATAAATGAGGGGGTCAGCCCCACTCTCTCATGTTCCACATTCATAGATCTGTCTACTTTGTGATGCTTTTTTTTTTTTATGGTTCATTAGTTCTTTAAAAAAAAATTTCAGCTTCATATATAATTGACATATAAAATTATAAGATATTTAAAGTGTACATTGTGGTGGTTTGATATACACTGTGAAAGAATTCCCCCATCTAATTAATTCACACATGTGATGTCTTCTTCTGCCTGTCCTGCAGATACCTCAAACTCAACATGTCAAAACGAAACAAGTGTGAACTAATTGTTTTCTCCAAGTCGACTCCTCTTACCAAACTTTCTCAGTCTTAGTTAGTGGTTATTACTATGTTGTTTGAACTAGAAAACTGTCGTTCTTGATTTTTTTATTCCCCACAGCAAACTTGCCACCAAGTTCTATATATTTTAATTATTGAATCCATCCTTCTACCACTGTCTGTGTCTATCCAGACCCTAAAAAGCTTTATTTTATATTATTTCTGAAGCCCCCTGACTGGTCTCCAGTCCAAAAGTTGTTTCCTTAGATGACCACAGCCATCATATTTATCTTTCTAAAGCACATATGGATGATTAAAAGTCTGTAGTGACCCTCCATTTGCTCCTGTGGGTTTTCTTTAAATACGATTTTTAGAAATAGAACCGTTTTTTTTTCTTAAAATAAATCCTACCCCAAATTCCCTATATAAAAAAAATTCAGAACTTCTTATATGGACATTGTCCTTAGAGTGTCATTTGAAAATTACTGGCCTCAGGATTTTAATTCAGATTACTTGTTGGTAAATAGAAGACCCTCATAATCCAGGCCCAGCTGACCTTCCCAAACTTATCTCTAGCCAGTATTTCCATCATCTTCTCTGCTCTAGTCACATGGCATTAATTACCCCCTCACACACTTCAGGCCCTTGTAGGTCTGTGTTTGCTCCCATTCCTTCAGTCCTGAGTGGTGTCTCCTTGTTGTACACTGGCCACACCGTTACTCACCTGAAAGGGCATGAGCTTTGGAGCTAGGCAGACTTGGAGAGCCTCTGAAGAGCCTCATCTGAGCCTTGGTTTCCTCATTGAATGGGTTTAATAAGAGAATCTATGTAAAGTACCCAGGCCATAGGAGAACCTCAAAATGCCACTTCCTTCTCTCTCCTTCTTAAATGTCACTTCCGTATTGTGTGTGTGTGTGTGTGTGTGTGTGTGTGTGTGTGAATACTGCAGGAAGAAGTTGGTTTTCCCAATCGGTTTTTATAGCATTTGATAATGCTTCTATAAGAGAACTTTTATTATTATATTTATTTATGTATGTAGTTGTCTCACCTGTTGGATTTTGAGCTCTTTGAAGATAGGAGTCTTGACTGACTCACCTTTGATCTTTGGTGCCAGGCAAAATTAGACATAAAATAAATGTCTTTTAAACTGAAGTGCATTGAACTGAATTGAAATGGAGTTGTAGTAGAAATAAAAAAGGTCAATCAATTTTTCTGGCTCTGACTTACCCTTCTCATAAGGAATAGAACAAGAGTTTGATGGATGTGCATATGATGTTTTGCAATAAAAAGGAGCAGACTTCTGATTCTGAACATGAAATAGCAACTGCTGGACTGTGAAACAATTTGCAAAATTGCATTTATCCTGGAGTGTTTTGTTTTGGCATCAGTAGGGTAGAATGTTGTTTCATAGTCCATGTTTATTGAACCATGTAAGGGATTTACAGGAGCATCTGTATGGAGGCCAAAGTTTAAGTGGGGCACAGTCCCAAAAAAGTGACATGTAAAACAAATTGATGTGTTCAAGCATGCAGAGTTGACAACATAATCTGCTATTTTTATAGAGGAAATTTTGGCACTAGGTTCAGAGTGTATATATATGTGACAAAATCAGGCTTAACATCAACTCCCCCCCTACCAAACAAATAAACAAGTTCCTCTTCTTTACTTCTCCATTTCTTTTTATTTTAATGTGGTAAAAAACATAACAAAATTTACCATAATAACCATTCTTAAGTGTATAATTTAGTAGTGTATATTAACATTATTGTGCAACAGATCTCTAGAACTTTTTCATCTTGTTACAGTGAAATTCTGCACCCACTGAACACCAATTCTTCCTCTTGCCTTCTCCCTGCCCTGGGCACCACCCTTTTACTTTCTATTTCTGATTTTGACTACTTTAAATACTTAACATGAGTGGAATCACAGAGCATTTGTCCTTTCGTGACTGGCTTATTTCACTTATAATGTTCTTGAGGTTCATCCATGTGGTAGCACATGACAAGATTTCCTTCTTTTTTAGGCTTCATAACATTCTGTTATTTGTATATTCCACATTTTCTTTATCCATTCATCTGTCAGTGGACATTTGGATTATTTCCATCTTTTGGCTATTGTGTTAATGCTGTGATGAACATGGGTGTGCAGATATCTTTGAGATTCTCTTTTGAAATCTTTTGGATTTCCAGAAGTAGGATAGGTGGGTAATATGGTAATTCTATTTTTCATCTTTTAAGGAACCTCCATGTTCTTTTCCGTAATGGCTGTACCATTTTACACTCCCACCAGCAGTGCACAAGTATTTCAATTTGTCTTCATTCTCACCATCCCTGTTATTTTCCATTTTCTTGATAGTGGCCATCCTGATGAGAGTGAGGTGCTATCTCTTGTTTTTTTTTTTTTTCCGGTACGCAGGCCTCTCACTGTTGTGGCCTCTCCCGTTGCGGAGCACAGGCTCCGGACGCGCAGGCTCAGCGGCCATGGCTCACGGGCCCAGCCGCTCCGCGGCATGTGGGATCTTCCCAGACCACGGCACGAACCAGTGTCCCCTGAATTGGCAGGCGGACTTTCAACCACTGTGCCACCAGGGAAACCCATCTCATATGATCTTGATTTGCATTTCCCTAATGATTAGTGATGTTGAATATCTTCTTTGGAGAAATGTCTGTTCAAGTCCTTTGCCCATTTTTTAAATATTGGATGTTGCTGTTGTCCTTGTTGTTGCTGAGTTGTGAAATTTCCTTATGTATTTTGGATATTAACCCCTTATCAGATATATGCTTTACAATTTTTTTCTTCCATTCTGTATATTGCTTTTTCACACTATTGATTGTTTCCTTTGATGTGCAGAAGATTTTAAGTTTGATGTAGTCCCACTTATTTTTGCTTTTGTTGCCTGTAGTTTTGGTGTCCTACCCAACTTTTAAATTTCATTCAATGACATTACCGGTCTTTGTATTATACAGCTCTGAAGTCTTGAAATATCTCTTTCAATTTTTTCTTGTCCCCTATAATGAAGAGTTGCCTAAGACCACTCAATTCGGTAATAGTTCTTATATCCATTCTCTCTCTCTGTCTCCATTCCACTGCACACATGGTTTATCACTCCTGTATGGATTTCTCTCTCTCCTCCTTATATGACATCTCTCCCCTTTCCAGGCTTGTCAATATACTGCCTCCAGTTTATGCTTCTTAAAGAAGCATATGTCTAGTCATAGATCTGTTTAGAATACTTAAGGTTTCCCCATTGCTGTGCAGAAATGTCTAAATTTTTCTAAAATCTGGCTCTGACTTACCTTTACAGCCTATCCTTTGTTCCTTTCTCCCATTCCCTACA
>NW_006781590.1:551581-553013 GCF_000442215.2 Lipotes vexillifer
CCTACACAGACTTTATAGTTTAGTTAAACAAGGTGAATCGCCTTTACCTTGTGTTGCCCCATAGTTTCCTGACTTTGCCCATGCTGGTCTTTTTACTTGGAATGCATTAGCATGTGCTGGTGACCCTCGTTTGTTCATTCATCTCTCTGTCTGCCATCTTCTGCTCTTATTTCTCTATACTTGCTCCTAGGGAATTCATCTTTAACCTTGACCTATATGTTGATATTTCTTAAGTTAGCATCGCTGTGTATGATCTCATTGCCGCAAGGATGTTACTGAGGTTTTAGGGGACCAATGACTGGCACTCATCCTCCACACCCAAGATATGAGCCAGTTAAGGGATAGACCAGGAGTAAGACAAATGAAACCAAAATACCATCTTTATTATTAATAAAGTTGCAACTAGAAAAGGTGGCTTATACTTGGGAGAAATAGAGTTCCTAATGCTGGACCTAAAAGTAGTCCACTTTAAAACTTAAACAGGTGGTGTACAGCAGGATGCACCTCCTACTGGCAATTGCTGCCCAAAGATAAAGAGAAAAAGGAGAGATGCTGTACATGTCCAGCGTTTGCTCTCAAGTTCCTCAGTCAGCCTCCTGAGGGGAGAAGTGAGTGAGGAGATGGAGCAAGGCCGAGGGGGTTGCACTAGGGGACATCTGTCCACATGGAGGAAACATCGGGAGTGGGAGGAACATTTCTCCTACTCCCCTGACACACAAGTCTCCTTCCTGCTCTCCCACTCTCATCCTGCATCCATGTTCATCAGATTCCCCTCAAAGACAGCTCTCCTTCCCGACTGCTCTTGTTACACTAGAACTTTTCACCACCTTTATCTTGACTTCCCTCATATGCCACAAAGTTGAGTATTTTAGTATCATTCCTTTTCTTTAAAATGTTTCTGTAATTTGTCCATTCTCCAGTATTGCTACCATTAACTTAGGATGGACCCTTAGCACCCTCGAATGGATTTGTCCAATCTGTAAGTGTTCTCCTGCACTTCTGGTTTGCTTCCTAAAGAAGAATGTTTATAAATCCAAGGTATTTTGGATGAGATGCACATTGGCATTCGAGTGTCTCTTCATTGCCCTAATGCATGACAATCTTTTACAACATACTCCAGCTTACAAACAGCACTTTAGAAAGACAATGTTCTTGGAACATTCCATGCTCACTCCTGTTGCATCTTTGCCCAAGTGGACATTTCTGCTTGAAGGGCAGCCCCTTGACCATTTATATTCTTAAATTTCCAATTCACTGTCCATCTCTCCTAGATGGCTCTTTGTGTACCTCTAGTTGGCATCTCTGCTATTGTACTTAAAAATTATTATTTTATAATTCTCAACTTATTTATTTTTTGTTTTATTTTTTCAACTAATTTTATTGAGGTCAAGAGGATTTCCTTTACTTCTTATGTCTGCCCTCCCTTTCCCTA
>NW_006781590.1:553632-572128 GCF_000442215.2 Lipotes vexillifer
TTCCCTACATGTCTAGTATGGGCTAAACACAACAAAAAAATCAGTGGAACTGATTAGTCAAGAAAGTTAGAATAACATGAGTTATTTAATATGTTTGAGGTTAAATTTCCAGGCTAAGATGTGAGTCTTTACATATTAAACAACAAAAATTTCTCCATTTCCTAGTTAAGAACTTCTGTAAATGACATGGCATTTATAAGTATCCAATTTAGAGTTAGAACTTCTGATGCATTCCTTGTTGGAATATAAGGCCCTTTTCTTTGCTGAATCCTAAGTGAGAGTATTGGAATGGAATACTGACAGGAAAAAAAAAAAAGCTCTCAAGATAACACATGGCCTCAATCAAGAAAGCATCAGAAGGAATTAAGCAGGAATTTGGAGAAAAGACATGTTGTCATCTGGGCTTATTGATTTTAAAAGAAAACATTTGGGTACATTTAATATTTAAAGCCATTTTCTGGACCTTTCATCTTAGAAAATAAGTTATTTCTTTATAATGACTCTGGTTTCTCTCTGATGTATAGTGGTAAATTTGAATTGACTTTGTACAATAGCATAAAATATGTGATGGAAAGGCCAAAGGATGCTCTAGAAGTATCTACTGGAACTTAATTTACTAAAGGAAAATATTAAAAGCAGAAGTTTTGTCTTACTTACATCCACACAGTTGTTTTTTCTAATAAATACAGAACAATTTGAGAGGTTGACTCCTTGAGCTTTTATTGTTCTTGACTTTCAGTTGTTAAACAAGTCTTCCTTTTAATAGTAGAACAACTATTACAAGTTAGCTAATCAATTGAGTCTTCCATCTTTTATGAATATTTTGAACTGTTAAGAATAGGAGGAAATCTTGGAGAAATTGGGAATGTTTCTTAACTCACAGGATTTCAGGATCCTGGAGAAGGTGCCATGTCTAGGAATGACCACAAAGTGGTGTAGAAATAAATACCTTAAACATACATGTCATTCATTCATTCAGTAAACAAGCATTTAATAGTCCACAGCTACATGCCAGGAATAATGTTAGGCACCAGAGAAACTGAAACAATTTAGATACAGTACGTGTCCTCAAGGAGCCTAGAGTGTAGTAGACGGAGATGTACCTGTAAGGAAATAAGGGCAATAAGAGTGTTATAGGGACTAAAGGGGAACTTTATATCACAAAGAATGGGGACCAAAAAGAAGGGATGGGCACTTCTACAAAAGTTGGGGGACAGAGGAGGGAATGTGGGTTTGTAAAGGCACAACAATGGAAATGATTCTTTTTTTTTAACATCTTTATTGGAGTATAATTGCTTTACAATGGTGTGTTAGTTTCTGCTTTATAACAAAGTGAATCAGCTATACATATACATATATCCCCATGTCTCTTCCCTCTTGCGTCTCCCTCCCTCCCACCCTATCCCACCCCTCTAGGTGGTCACAAAGCACCAAGCTGACCTCCCTGTGCTATGCGGTTGCTTCCCACTAGCTATCTGTTTTACATTTGGTAGTGTATATATGTCCATGACACTCTGTCACTTTGTCCCAGCTTACCCTTCCCCCTCCCCATGTCCCCAAGTCCATTCTCTAGTAGGTCTGTGTCCTTATTCCTGTCCTGCCCCTACATTCTTCATGAACATTTTTTTTTTTTTAGATTCTATATACATGTGTTAACATATGGTATTTGTTTTTCTCATTCTGACTTACTTCACTCTGTATGATAGACTCTAGGTCCATCCACTTCACTCCAAATAACTCAGTTTCATTTCTATTTATGGCTGAGTAATATTCCATTGTGTATATGTGCCGCATCTTCTTTATTCATTCATCTCTTAATGGACACTTAGGTTGCTTCCATGCCCTGGCTATTGTAAATAGAGCTGCAATGAACATTGTGGTACATGACTCTTTTTTTTTTTTTTTTTTTTTTTGTGGTACGCGGGCCTCTCACTGTTGTGGCCTTTCCCATTGCGGAGCACAGGCTCCGGACGCGCAGGCTCAGCGGCCATGGCTCACGGGCCCAGCTGCTCTGTGTCATGTGGGATCCTCCTGGACCGGGGCACGAACCCGTGTCCCCTGCATCGGCAGGTGGACTCTCAACCACTACGCCACCAGGGAAGCCCTGTTGTTGTTTTTTAAACATCTTTATTGGAATATAATTGCTTTACAATGGTGTGTTAGTTTCTGCTTTATAACAAAGTGAATCAGTTATACCTATACATATGTCCCCATAATCCTTCCCTCTTGCATCTCCCTCCCTCCCACCCTCCCTATCCCACCCCTCTAGGTGGTCACAAAGCACTGAACTGATCTCCGTGTGCTATGTGGCTGCTTCCCACTAGCTATCTATTTTACGTTTGGTAGTGTATATATGCATGACTCTTTTAGAATTATGGTTTTCTCAGGGTGTAAGCCCAGTAATGGGATCGCTGGGTCGTATGGTAGATCTATTTTTAGTTTTTTAAGGAACCTCCATACTGTTCTCCATAGTGGCTGTATCAATTTACATTCCCACCACTGGTGAAAGAGGGTTCCCTTTTCTCCACACCCTCTCCAGCATTTATTTTTTGTAGATTTTTTGATGATGGCCATTCTGACCAGTGTGAGATGATATCTCATTGTAGTTTTGATATGCAGTTCTCTAATGATTAATGATGTTGAGCCTTCTTTCATGTGTTTGTTGGCAATCTGTATATCTTCTTTGGAGAAATGTTTATTTAGGTCTTCTGCCCACTTTTGGATTCGGTTGTTTGTTTTTTTGATATTGAGCTGCATGAGCTGCTTGTAAATTTTGGCAATGAATCCTTTGTCAGTTGCTTCATTTGCAAATATTTTCTCCCATTCTGAGGGTTGTTTTTTCATCTTCTTTATGGTTTCCTTTGCTTTTGAGTTTCATTAGGTCTCAGATGGTTATTTTTATTTCCATTTCTCTAGGAAGTGGGTCAAAAAGGATCTTGCTGTGTTTTAGGTCATAGAGTGTTCTGCCTGTGTTTTCCTCTAAGAATGTGATAGTGTCTGGCCTTACATTTAGGTCTTTAATCCATTTTGAGTTTATTTTTGTGTATGGTGTTAGGGAGTGTTCTAATTTCATTCTTTTACATGTAGCTGTCCACTTTTCCCAGCGCCACTTTTGAAGAGGCTGTCTTTTCTCCACTGTATATTCTTGCCTCCTTTATCAAAGATAAGATGACCATAATTGCGTGGGTTTCTCTCTGGGCTTTCTATCCTGTTCTGTTGATCAATATTTCTGTTTTTGTGCTAGCACCATACTGTCTTGATTACTGTAGCTTTGTAGTATAGTCTGAACTCAGGGAGCCTGATTCCTCCAGCTCCGTTTTTCTTCCTCAAGATTGCTTTGGCTATTCAGGGTCATTTGTGTTTCCATACAAACTGTGAAATTTTTTGTTCTAGTTCTGTGAAAAATGCCAGTGGTAGTTTGATAGGGATTGCATTGAATCTGTAGATTGCTTTGGGTAGTATAGTCGTTTTCACAATGTTGATTCTTCCAGTAAAAGAACATGGTATATCTCTCCATCTGTTTGTATCATCTTTAATTTCTTTCATCAGTGAATTATAGTTTTCTGCATACAGGTCTTTTGTCTCCTTAGGTAGGTTTATTCCTAGGCATTTTATTCTTTTTATTCTTTTTGTTTTATTCTTTTTATTCTTTTTGTTGCAATGGTAAATGGGAGTGTTTCCTTAATTTCACTTTCAGATTTTTCATCATTAGTGTATTGGAATGCCAGATATTTCTGTGCATTAATTTTTGCTACTTTACCAAATTCATTGATTAGCTCTAGTAGTTTTCTGGTAGCATCTTTAGGATTTTCTATGTATAGTATCATGTCATCTGCAAACTGTGACAGCTTTACTTCTTCTTTTCCTATTTGGATTCTTTTTATTTCTTTTTCTTCTCTGATTGTTGTGGCTAAAACTTCCAAAACAATGTTGAATAACAGTGGTGAAAGTGGGCAACCTTGTCTTGTTCCTGATCTTAGTGGGAATGCTTTCAGTTTTTCACCATTAAGGACAATGTTGGCTGTGGGTTTGTCATATATGGCCTTTATTATGTTGAGGTAAGTTCCCTCTCTGTCTACTTTCTGGAGGGTTTTTATCATAAATCGGTGTTGAATTTTGTCAAAAGCTTTTTCTGCATCTATTGAGATGATCATATGGTTTTTATTCTTCAATTTGTTAATATGGTGTATCACATTGATTGATTTGCCTATATTAAAGAATACTAGTATTCCTGGGATAAACCCCACTTGATCATGGTGTATGATCCTTTTAATGTGCTGTTGGACTCTGTTTGCTAGTATTTTGTTGAGGATTTTTGCATCTATGTTCATCAGTGGTATTGGCCTATAGTTTTCTTTCTTTGTGACATCTTTGTCTGGTTTTGGTATCAGGGTGATGGTGGCCTCATTGAATGAGTTTGGGAGTGTGCCTCCCTCCACTACATTTTGGAAGAGTTTGAGAAGGATAGGTGTTAGCTCATCTCTAAATTTTTGATTGAATTCACCTGTGAAGCCATCTGGTCCTGGGCTTTTGTTTGTTGGAAGATTTTTTTTTTTTTTTTTTTTTGCGGTACGTGGGCCTCTCACTGTTATGGCCTCTCCCGTTGTGGAGCACAGGCTCCGGAAGCTCAGCCTCAGCGGCCATGGCTCATGGGCCTAGCTGCTCCGTGGCATGTGGGATCTTCCCGGACCGGGGCACGAACCCGTGTCCCCTGCATCGACAGGTGGCCTCTCAACCACTGCGCCACCAGGGAAGCCCTGTTGGAAGATTTTTAATCACAGTTTCAATTTCAGTGCTTGTGATTGGTCTGTTTATATTTTCTATTTCTTCCCAGTTCAGTCTCGGAAGGTTGTGCTTTTCTTAGAATTGTCCATTTTTTCCAGGCTGTCCATTTTATTGGCATATAGTTGCTTGTAGTAATCTCTCATGATTCTTTGTATTTCTGCAGTGTCAGTTGTTACTTCTCCTTTTTCATTTCTAATTCTATTGAGTTGAGTCTTCTCCCTTTTTTTCTTGATGAGTCTGGCTAGTGGTTTATCAATTTTGTTTATCTTCTCAAAGAATCAGCTTTTAGTTTTATTGATCTTTGCTATTGTTTCCTTCATTTTTTTTCATTTATTTCTGATCTGATCTTTATGATTTCTTTCCTTCTGCTAATTTTGTGGGTTTTTTGTTCTTCCTTCTCTAGTTCCTTTAGGTGTAAGGTTAGGTTGTTTATTTGAGATGTTTCTTGTTTCTTAAGGTAGGATTTTTTTGTATTGCTATAAACTTCCCTCTTAGAAGTGCTTTTGCTGCATCCCATAGGTTTGGGTCTTCGTGTTTTCATTGTCATTTGTTTCTAGGTATGTTTTGATTTCCTCTTTGATTTCCTCAGTGAACTCCTTGGTATTAAGTAGTGTATTGTTTAGCCTCTATGTTTTTGTATTTTTTACAGATTTCTTTTCCCTGTAATTGATATCTAGTCTCATAGCGTTGCGGTCAGAAAAGATACTTGATACCATTTCAATTTTCTTAAATTGACCCAAGCTTGATATGTGACCCAATATATGATCTATCCTGGAGAATGTTCCATGACAACTTGAGAAGAAAGTGTATTCTGTTGTTCTTGGATGGAATGTTCTATAAATATCAGTTAAGTCCATCTTGTTCATCATTTAAAGCTTGTGTTTCCTTATTTATTTTCATTTTGGATGATCTGTCCATTGGTGAAAGTGGGGTGTTAAAGTCCCCTACTATGATTGTGTTATTGTCGATTTCCCCTTTTATGGCTGTTAGCATTTGCTTTATGTATTGAGGTGCTCCTGTTTTTGGTGCATAAATATTTACAATTGTTATATCTTCTTCTTGGATCGATCCCTTGATCATTATGTAGTATCCTTCTTTGTCCCTTGTAATAGCCTTTATTTTAAAGTCTATTTTGTCTGATATGAGAATTGCCACTCCAGCTTTCTTTTGATTTCCTTTTGCATGGAATATCTTTTTCCATCCCCTCACTTTCAGTCTGTATGTGTCCCTAGGTCTGAAGTGGGTTTCTTTTAGACAGCCTATGCACGGGTCTTGTTTTTGTATGCATTCAGCCAGTCTGTGTCTTGTGGTTGGAGCATTTAATCCATTTATATTTAAGGTAATTATCGATATGTATATTACTATCACCATTTTCTTAATTGTTTTGGGTTTGTTTTTGTAGGGCTTTTCCTTCTCTTGTGTTTCCTGCGTAGAGAAGTTTCTTTAGCATTTTTTTTAAAGCTGGTTTTGTGTTGCTGAATTCTCTTAGCTTTTGCTTGTCTGGAAAATTTTTAATTTCTCTGTCAAATCTGAATGAGATCCTTGCTGGGTAGAGTAATGTTGGTTGTAGGTTTTTCCCTTTCATCACTTTAAATATGTCCTGCCACTCCCTTCTGGCTTGCAGAGTTTCTGCTGAAAGATCAGCTGTTAACCTTATGGGGATTCCCTTGTATGTTTTTTATTGTTTTTCCCTTGCTGCTTTTAATATTTTTTTTTTGTATTTAATTTTTGATGGTTTGATTAATATGTGTCTTGGCATGTTTCTCCTTTGATTTATCCTGTATGGAACTCTCTGCCCTTCCTGCACTTGATTAACTATTTCCTTTCCCATATTACGGAAGTTTTCAACTATAATCTCTTCAAATATTTTCTCAGTCCCTTTCTTTTTCTCTTCTTCTTCTGGGGGGACTTCTATGACATGAATGTTGGTGCGTTTAATGTTGTCACAGAGGTCTCTGAGACTGTCCTCAATTCTTTTCAGTTTTTTCTTTATTCTGCTCTGCAGTAGTTATATCCACTATTTTATCTTCCAGGTCACTTATCCATTCTTCTGCCTCAGTTGTTGTGCTATTGATTCCTTGTAGAGAATTTTAAATTTCATTTGTTGTGCTGTTCATTGTTGTTCGTTTGCTCTTTAGTTCTTGTCGGTTCTTGTTAAACATTTCTTTTATTTTCTCCATTCTATTTCCAAGATTTTGGATCATCTTTACTATCATTATTATGAATTCTTTTTTAGGTAGACTGCCTATTTCCTCTTCGTTTGTTAGTTCTGGTGGGTTTTTACCTTGCTCCTTCACCTGCTGTGTGTTTCTCTGTCTTCTCATTTTGCTTAACTGTGTTTGGGGTCTCCTTTTTGCAGGCTGCTGGTTCGTAGTTCCCGTTGTTTTTGGTGTCTTCCCCCAGTGGCTAAGATTGGTTCAGTGGTTTGTGTAGGCTTCCTGGTGGAGGGCACTGGTGCCTGTGTTCTGGTGGATGAGGCTGGATCTTGTCTTTCTGGTGGTCAGGACCGCGTGTGGTGGTGTGTTTTGGGGTGTCTGTGACCTTATTATGATTTTAGGCAGCCTCTCTGGTAATGGGTGGTGTTGTGTTACTGTCTTGCTAGTTGTCTGGCATAGGGTGTCCAGCACTGTAGCTTGCTGGTCATGGAGTGGAGCTGAGTCTTTGTTTTGAGATGGAGATCTCTGGGAGATTTTCGCCGTTTGATATTACATGGAGCTGGGAAATCTTTGGTGGACCAATGTCCTGAACTTGGCTCTCCCACCTCAGAGTCACAGCCCTGAAACCCATCCAGAGCACCAAGACCCTGTCATCCACATGGCTCTGAATAAAAGGGAGAAAAAAAGAAAGAAAGAAAGAAAGAGAGAGAGAGAGAGAAAGAAAGAAAGAAAAGAAAGAAAGAAAGAAAGAAAGAAAAGAGCAACCAAACCAAAAAACAAATCCACCAATGATAACAAGCGCTAAAAAGTATACTAAAAAAAAAAAATACGGACAGACAGAACCCTAGGATAAATGGTGAAAGCAAAGCTATACAGAAAAAATCACACACAGAAAGCATACACTACACACTCACAAAAAGAGATAAAGGGAAAAAAATGTATATATCTTTGCTCCCAAAGTCCACCTCCTCAATTTGGGATGATTCGTTTGTATTCAGGTATTCCACAAATGCAGGGTACATCAAGTTGACTGTGGAGAATTTAATCCGCTGCTCCTGAGGCTGCTGGGAGAGATTTCCCTTTCTCTTCTTTGTTCTCTCCTGGGGTTCAGCTTTGGATTTGGCCCTGTCTTTGCGTGTAGGTCGCCTGACGGTGTCTGTTCCCGCCCAGGCAGGACGGGGCTAAAGGAACAGCAGATTCGGGGGCTCTGGCTCACTCAGGCCGAGGGGAGGGAGGGGCACGGAGTGCGGGGCGAGCCTTCGGCGGCAGAGGCCGATGTGACGTTGCACCAGCCTGAGGCGCGCTGTGCGTTCTCCCGGGGGAGTTGTCCCTGGCTCACGGGACCCTGGCAGTGGCGGGCTGCACAGGCTCCCTGGAAGGGGGTGTGTGGATAGTGACCTGTGCTCGCACACAGGCTTCTTGGTGGCGGCAGCAGCGGCCTTAGCGTCTCATGCCCGTCTCTGGGGTCCGCCCTGTTAGCTGCAGCTCGCGCCCATGTCTGGAGCTCCTTTAAGCAGCACTCTTAATCCCCTCTCCTTGCGCACCGGGAAACAAAGAGGGAAGAAAAAGTCTCTTGCCTCTTCAGCAGGTTCAGGCTTTTTCCCTCCCGGCCAGCCATGGTGCACTAGCCCCCTTCAGGCTGTGTTCACGCCGCCAGTCCTCTCCCTGCCCTCCGACTGAAGCCCGAGCCTCAGCTCGCAGCCCCGCCCGCCCCGGCGGGTGAGCACACAAGCCTCTCGGGCTGGTGAGTGCCGGTCGGCACCGATCCTCTGTGCGGGAGTCTCTCCGCTTTGCCCTCCGCACCCCTGTTGCTGTTCTCTCCTCTGCGGCTCCGAAGCTTTCCCCCTCCGCCACCCGCAGTCTCCGCCACGAAGGGGCTTCCTAGTGTGTGGAAACCTTTCGTCCTTCGCAGCTCCCTCCCACTGGTGCAGGTCCCGTCCCTATTCTTTTGTCTCCAGGTACGTGGGGAGTTTCTTGCCTTTTGGGAAGTCTGAGGTCTTCTGCCAGCGTTCAGTAGGTGTTTTATAGGAGTTGTTCCACATGTAGATGTATTTCTGATGTATTTGTGGGGAGGAAGGTGATCTCCGTGTCTTACTCTTCCGCCATCTTGAAACTCCTCTGGAAGTGATTCTTAAATGGAGTCTTAAAACTTGGGGTCGGGGGGGGCGTTTAGTAGGAAGTAGGTTATATAGATTGTAGAACTGGAGGAGGTGGGGCCTCGGAGTCTAGGAGGGGTCTTTCAGGCAGAAAGAAACTCATGATTGAAGGACCAAAAATTTAAGAGCCAATCTGGCATATTTAAGGAACTTTAAGGCACGCGGTAGGAGAGGAACCTGTACACAGTGGACGGCCTGTCCACTGGCCGTCCAGATGTTGTATGGCCTGCTGTGCTGTGGTGGCAGGATAGCCTTGTGCTCTAGCACGGTCACATTGGTAGAAGACCCCATAGGTGGTGGCAGGGAGGCAGGAGATAAGTTGGGAGCGTGTTGTAGACTCCAGGGGAGAGACGATGAGGACCAGTACTGTAGGAATGAGAGGTTAGATCCACATGATTCAGCAGTTCAGATGTCTGGAAGTAGTATTTCAAGAAGGTGCTGAAGAGTTCTAGCTTAAGAGAGAGTGAGAAATGATTGACCAAGATTGGAGTTACAGGTAGAAGAGTGGATTCAGGAGCAACACCTGATAGGTATGGATAATGGGTTCATAATGAGCTTGTGATGGAGGGTTCAGTTTAGGACCAATTGTGCAGAGGTGGGGGCTAGGGTGAGGAAAAAGAATGGGAGGCCCGGGTGCTGAGAAGGGGCTCGGTGTGGGAGGAATGGGGTAGCGTCGGGGGTGAGGTGCTCTGGCTTGATTTTGATTGTTTGCGTCTTTGTATAATATTACTTGTGTTTCTGATTGGGTGTTGAAGAGTTAGGTTGAAGGTATATAGACAAACTTCAAAAAAGATTTTAGTCTGTTTCTAAACATTAAGCTCCGAATGACACAAGTGTTGTTTTTGCAGTTCAGTTTCTTAATCCCACAAATACATTGAATAAGACAGGCTACCCACTCTCTGGGCACAGACCGTGAACTTGCTTTCTGCACGGCTGTCTGACGTTGGTCAAGTTAATTACTTTTTTCCTCAGTTTCCTCATCTTAAAATGGGAAAGTGTATTAAGCAGGGGGCTAATATATAATTACTCCTCTTTTCCCCATGAGTTAAAAATTAACTGAGAATGATAAAGGATTCAGGCAAACAGACAGCAAACTACTAACTGTAGTACTGAAAAAGCTGGGTGAAAGGATGTGGCTTAGATGTGTGGAAACAGTGAGCTTCCTAATTGTCTCTTCCTCTCAGTGGAGACCCTGGAATAGATAAATTGCACTGTTACCAGGGATACTTTCTGCTGGATTTTGTGAAAATTAAAAACGAGTGTCTGGACCAAGGGCTACCTTCCCAGATGGACACACCCCTGGCCGCAGGCAGCTTACGACTCCTGGTGGGTTGCATTGCCCTCCTGGGATCACCTCAGTGCCAGCCCCTCTGGCCCAGAGTCCTGTGTCCATCTGCATTCTCTTGGTACCTACCAGCCTGCTCAGACTGAAGTGTTGTCCACATTTCTACTCGATTGTCTTTGTGCACTTTGAACACCTGCTGAGGCAACTTTCAGTTAAGTTGCCTGGCCAGGAAGTCCAAGCAATACCCGTTATAGTTTTTGGTAGTGCCCTGATGACAGGTTGCATAGGTTTTAAGAAGTCCTTCTATTCCTCTTTTGCCCTCCATAGACTGTATTTTTAGAGCGCAGTTTTGTAGAATATAGAATTTTTTTTAGGATGTATACATCAAGCTATAGCAGAAATACCTGTAACGATAATAGCTAATATGTCTCTAGTACTTACTGTGTGCCAGACATTGCCATAATCGAATTACACATACTAACTTCACAACGACCCTATGAGGTAAGTATGATTATATGCAAGAAAAGTAGAGGCACAGGAAGGTTAAGTGACTTATCCGAGACCCCACACCTGGAGAGTGACAGAGCCAGGGCTCAGACTCAGAGTCCCTGATCTTAACCACCAAGTTACCCATCTCTTCAAGGAAACAACAAATGGTGAATAACAATGGGTGCAGCGATCGCCTCTGTTACCCTCCTCATTCTTTGCTTTCTCCAGCCCTCCTCCCAGTCTTCTAGTGCCCTCAGTGATTGTGTTTCATCCTTCTGAATAAATGGGAATGATTTATGAGGTGCAGGTGTCTCGTCCCAGTCCCATACGGAACGCCTCTCACCCTCCATGCCTGTCCTCACTTTCTAACTCTGTTACCAGTAGGGGCTCTTCTGGATGACTGCACTCTACCTTTAGGCTCTCCACCTTTAAAGGAAAAGCAAAATTTCCCCATTATTCTATACTTCTGGAGAGATGAGAAGTAATGATGGTAGTGTATTTGTGTGTCTGCGAGTATTGTGAATGCCATACCTTAATCCTTTTTGTTAAATAAGCTTCACTGATAATATAAGACACCTTTCCCTCCCATCTGCTCCCCCTTTTCTTTCCCCAAGAAGATGAAGTCCTCACCATAAGGTTCAGCAATTTTCAATGAGTAATTCACATTGTGAGATTTTTAAAATAAACTTTTTATTTTTTGGCTGGGCCACGCGGCTTGCAGGATCTTAGTTTCTGACCAGGGACTGAACCCAGGCCCTCAGCAGTGAAAGCGTCGACTCCTAACCACTGGACCACCAGGGAATTCCCACACAATGTGGAATTTAAAGAAAATGTTCTGTGGCAATTGCATTTGGGAAAACCCTGTATTAAAGAAAGTTATACAGGCTCCTTTCCTTCGGAACTTTTCAGAACCTTACATGCTAATATGATTTAGAATCTTTTGTATGCTAATGAACATGATTCTCTTCAGGGAGGATAGAGCATTCATTCTTTTCCAAGTTAATTTGATCAAGGAACTTTTTTTTTTTTGAAAACATCTCATCGGCTAGTGTTCTATAGAACACAGCCTTGGGAAACACAGGTATGGATAATGAAGCACTCATCCAAGGAGATGCCTGTAAAAGTGGCCTGAAATTGTCTTATCATCTAACCACATTTTAGTATCTACTTTGACCTATTTTGTTAATTTTTAGACTTGAGAGTATTTAGAGGTCTTTTAAAAAATATACCCTGTGGGGGACTTCCCTGGTGGTCCAGTGGGTAAGGCTCCGTGCTCCCAATGCAGGGGACCTGGGTTTGATCCCTGGTTGGGGAACTAGATCCCACATGCATGCTGCAACTAAGAGTCCACATGCTGCAACTAAAAAAATAGAATAAAATAAAGGAGCCCGTATGCCGTAACTAAAGATCCTGCATGCTCAACTAAGACCCGGCACAGCCTAAATAAATACATAAATAAATATGTTTTTTAAAATAAAAATTATCCCCAGTGGGAATGCTTGATGTGATGCGGGCAGTATTATGTAGAGTGCCCAGACCTTTGGATATTAACCACCCTATTGTCATTTTGATGGCCTTTGGAGGGATGTGAGAAGAGTCTCCTGTTGTCTCGTTTCTGTGACTTAAATTGAGCAGTATGAGTGAAACTTAGATGTGGGTACTTGCCCAAGAGGTAAGTTAATGCAGGATCACTGGACCTCTGTTCAGCTTGCTTATTTCTATTTATACTCCCAACAGAAATAGATCATTAATATTTTGGGGCTTCACATTTTTGGGCCATCGTTTAGATGTTTGATTTTATTTAGACTATCTCTATCTAGCGTTCTGGGTAAAATCACAGCCTTGAATAACTTGTTTTGTTTTGAGCTAAATAGTCTCAAATATACTTTTAATAAAATAAACTTTGTTCAAACAAACTGTACCCAGTGTTTTACAGTTCTCAATGAGTAAGCTACAGTTCTTGCCAAGGTTTCTGTGCTCTGGCTGCTGCTTCATTTTTTTCTTTTTTTTTCTGGCTGCTTCTTAATAAGAAGTTTAAAAAAGGGTATTGTTAAAGACAGAATTATTCTGACACTTGTTAAAATGGTAAGGAAGACTACTTAGAACTATTATGAAAGATGTCAAGACTACAGTAATAGAAGTGAGAGATCAGGCTCAACTCTCAATATAGCAGAGAGAGAGCTGGGGATTTAGAACTAGTGAGCAGAGTGAGGGGGCCAGTGGATGGAAAATAATAAGAGGAGACATCCAGAGGAGGAGGATTTTTGCTGAATTGACTTAGCAGGATTCTTGCTGAAGGCAAGCCAGGGTGACTAGATATCAAGAATGGGAGATGAAGAATTTGCTCAGATATCCTGGGTGGGAGATTCTTTCTAAACTGACTTAGGAGGATTCTTGCTAAAGTTGGGCTCTCCAGTCCCAGCAAGATGGGGGTCAAGATTGACACTTAGTTGAGGGCTCAAAGGAACCTAACTAAATTTTGGTAAAGAGAGTCTTTGTCAATTAGAGCAAAAAAAAAAAAAAGAAAAAAGAAAAGAAAAAAATATTTTAAAAGGACTGTGAACAATAGACATGTGATGTGGATGAAATTAGTCTTCTAAGAAATGGAGGAAGGTATTCCTCAGACTTATTGAGCATTCGTATTTCAAAAAGTCAGGAAATATCAAATCAGCAGTGTATGTAAGACAGTCTACTTTTTGAGCTCACCATAACATATTATGTAAAATGTATCTGCGCTACACTGGCCATAGCACAAAGGGCAGGTGCTCATGGTTAGGCTTAGGCAGCTTGAAAAACCATTAGGAAATATTCTTCCACCATGTTTAAATTCACAAGAATGTATTTGTCCAGAATTTGGCACCATGGATATTCCGAGCCTTTTACACATTGTACAAGGCTCTAACTGGGTTTTAAAAAAAGAAATAACAAGTTGCTATGCTGTAATAATTTATTTAGTCACCTCCTACTGATTAGAAACAGAATAATAGAATGTCACCACTCTGAGTTGGCTGGCAAGTGGAGGAATACGGACAGTAAGGGTCCAGTGTTCCTCCAACTTTAAAGTGCATACAAATCCCCTGGAGGTTGTTAAGATGCAGGTTCTGATTCCGTAGGTCTGGGATAGGCCTTCAAATTTTGCATTTTTATCAAGCTCCCAGGTGATGCTGATTCTGCTGGTCCTTGGATGTGTAGCAAAGATCTATCTCAAAAGGAATAGCACTAAGTGCTCTTTCAAACTGTTTACTTGTCTCCCCTAAAATTAAGATGAGTAGTTCTTAGTTTCAAAACATATACAAATTTGTAGGGGAAGAAAAAAAAACTTTTAATCTACCCTTTACCTTCTGTTTATTGAGATGTTCAAATTAGACTGAAACTGACAAAAAGGTTAACAGGAGAAAAGGCATACACATTTTATTTGATGTTAATAGTTTAATTTTAGGGTACAGAGCCCTTCATAGAAAGGTAACGAAGATCTAAAGAAGCAGTTAGCCTTGAGATCTCATATACCGTTTAAACAAAGAGTGATAAATTGTGGAGAAGTGCTTAGACAAAGGAAAAAGGGTTTGGGCTTCTAGGGAAAGTATATTGGGGGAAAGTAAGTATATGGGGGAAAGTAATGAAAGGTAAAATTTATTTTAGTAAGGTTTGTTTGTGCAGACTGATTTTGGTGTCATCTTTCTGTCTCCAGTAATAATGGTTGTTTTCCTTTTCCTGGTTTTGGAGAGGAAAGGGAGAACAACTTCAAAAAGGGAAATTTATGTTTCAATTTTAGGCAGATAGGGTGAGAGCAGAGATCTCTCTCTTTCTACATTCTACATTCGCTGCTTTTTAATTGCCTTCAGCTCAAAACAATTTTTATGCCAAAGTGGCATATTTGGGGGCAGCATATTTTGATTCCATTCACATTCTTGTCACATCATGAAGAAAATCAGAATTTTAATTTATTTATTGCTTCCAGGCAATGAAGATGACTGTTATTTCATGGAATGTCATGAATTATTTATAGGTATTACTGCTTCCTTCATTCTAGGCAAGCTCCTAATGAATGACAATATTATTACTCACAAAAATAAGGTCAATAAGAAAAATAACAACACTGTCATATATTGAGCACAGATTATATGTTAGGCCTTCTTTCAGGTGCTCTTTATCTATTATCTGTATTAGTCCTTACAACAACATTGCAAGGTAGATATTAAATATGTTTTGTTGATGGATGAGGAAATCATAGTTCAGAGAAGTTAGGTATCTGCAATGAAAGAAGGGAAATTTGAACTTAGATCTGCTAGACTTTTTTTTTTTTTAATTTATTTTATTTATTTATTTTTGGCTGCATTGGGTCTTTGTTGCTGCGCATGGGCTTTCTCTATTTGTGGCGAGCGGGGGCTACCCTTCGTTGCAGTGGGTGGGCTTCTCACTGCTGTGGCTTCTCTTTGCTGCAGAGCATGGGCTCTAGGCACGTGGGCTTCGGTAGTTGTGGCATGTGGGCTTCAGTAGTTGTGGCTCACGGGCTTTAGAGCACAGGCTCAGTAGTTGTGGCGCATGGCTTAGTTGCTCCACGGCATGTGGGATCTTCCTGGACCAGGGCTCGAACCCGTGACCCCTGAATTGGCAGGTGGATTCTTAACCACTGCATCACCAGAGAAGCCCTGCTTGGCTTTTAAGTTGTTTCTAGTCTATAAGAGCAATTTTGGGGTTGGTAACGGGAATGATGTCAAGGTCTCTTATTTTTCCAGGAGGATTCTATTCTTTACACTCCATCTTAGTTCTTGTATTGACTGAAACAAAGGGAAAATTAGAAAAGAAGACCAGCTTGGCTTAATGATTTTCTTTAGGGCTATGGCTGTATGTAACATCTTTGAGGACAAAGATGATTTAGAGAATATTTACCCTCTTATTGTCTTCCATGAAAGTTTCTCTTTTCTTGACCTGGAGTATTGATTCATGATTATATACTACAGAATGCTAATCAATGAATTAACAGACATACACAGGTATTTTCAGTAAATTGCTACGCTGCCAGCAAAGTCCGCTGCATAATTTTTGGTGAAAAACAACAAAACTTGATATATAAGCTAATATGTATAAAATGGATAACTAATAAGAACCTGCTGCATATATTAAAAAAAAAAAACCTTGATATATAATCTGACAAGGCTTAAAAAAAAAACCCAAAGCAAAGGGCCTGACTGATCCTATTTACTGAAAGGGACATGCATTTCACAGCTTACTTAACCTTCAGAGGCCGTGCCTCTAGTCATCCTAGAATCCCACAGTGCTCATCTTGTCAGCAGTGAGTGGGATCAAAGTTCAGCCACCAACCTCACACGTCACCCGTATATGTAGCATTCTTGTCTGTACTGTTTTATCATTTTGCTAACAAACTTGGAGATTATAGAAGTAAATGTAACTTCACAACTTTTACAGTAATACCTTGTTCCAGAGGGGGACTTACATGTGGGAAATGTCCCTTTTAATTCCCTCTTTGTTCAGGAAGAACAAACACAAGCAGAGGTGGGCAGTGGTGGGATGAGTGGCACCCACCACTGGTCTCTCTTGAGAGTGTGGGCAGTCACAGTTCTCAGGTTCTTTTTGTGCGCATAGTAGGTGCTATGAGTAGAGGAAGTGAGTGAGAGTTGTCTTCCCTCCCATCTACAACCTAACTACCATGTGACATAATATAATAAAAGCACGTGTTGGACCAAATTGTGTTCCATGAACATACATTTAATAGCGAGCTAGCACAAAAGCAGTCATACAACCTGGAATGCAACTTCTGGTCTCCACCCTTTCATGCTTTCCTGAAATCACCAACATATGGGAGGTCCATCTGAGGCAATGTTATGATGGTCTGGCAGCAGGGTTCCTAGCCCTGTGTTTGTTTTTGTTTTTGTTTTTGTTTTGTGGTACGTGGGCCTCTCACTGTTGTGGCCTCTCCCGTTGCGGAGCACAGGCTCCGGACGCGCAGGCTCAGCGGCCATGGTTCACGGGCCCAGCTGCTCCGCAGCATGTGGGATCTTCCTGGACTGGGGCACAAACCCGTGTCCCCTGCATCAGCAGGCGGACTCTCAACCACTGCGCCACCAGGGAAGCCCCTAACCCTGTATTTGGATCAGGTGACAGAATTTTCTGTTATGTGACAGACACAGGAACAAATGAAGTTTTTGTCATAAAAGCTGTCTTAAAATTGTTATGCTGCTGGGCTGGACAGGTGCTTGACCCTGCAGGGCAGAGCTTTCCATCCATCATTTCCAGCCAGTCCCCATTGCCTGAGCACCACTCAGTTCACCATTAATAGATTATATCTAAGGCCCTTGTGTTCATTAATGACCCCTCTTGCACAGATTCAGAGGGAGATGACTGAAGTGTTTGCCCAAGCAACCTTGGGAATTTGGACTATTGGTGAGGGTTTGTCCAGTGCCAAAAACCACCCCCTAGGAAACGTGATTTAGCTGCCCTCAGAGTGTGGATTAAAATCAGTGTACAACCACATTATCCCGCTGCCTACCCTGAAGTCTTTGAAGTAAATGACAGACAAGTATGTCTGGGCCAAGGGCTATGTAGTCACTGGGCTAAATAGTTCCTGGGCAAAGCAAAAAGAGAGAACTTCGGGGTTTTCTTAGCCATACTCTCTCAAAGAGCTATAGTTTAAAATAAGGTGATTATGATCATTTGTTTCAATATCTACATTAAAATACCATGCCTTTTATACTCCTGGTACTCTTCTTTTGTGCTTTCTGCATTTGGGAAAGGGTAAGTGCAGGTGGGCCCAGGTAGATGTCAGTCTTCCTGAGTTGTCTGGCCTCAGCAGGTTCCTCCTCCCCACATCCAGGAAGGCTCCAACCTTCAGCGGTGCTGTGCCTGAGCTTGTGCCCTTCTGTTGTCTCTTATTTGCTGCCAGGATATATGGCAGGAAGCCAGAGATTTTTGTTCTGCTGCCTGAAGTCTCCTTCATAAAGTCTCTGCTGAGCAGCAAGTGTGTGTGCAATCGGCATGGGGGCAGCTGCCTCCCTACTCATCTGTGACCACCCTGCCTGGCCACATGCCCTTTCTGGGGCTCCCTCTCGCCTGACTGACTTCCGGTTAGATGGTTAAGAGAGCTACACTCTCCTGAACTGATAATCTCCATTGCTTGAAAAAAAATAATAATGAAAAGATGAAATTTTAGTTGCTTACTAAATTTGCCCTGGTTTCCATGATGTTTGTTTGCTCCCTAACAGATGTGAATTCACTGGCTGATCTGCCAATCATGGAGCAGCCATTCTCTACAGAATACAGAATACCATTCTCTACATTGGGTGGGTGGGTGGTATATCCCAGCAAATCTGATCCATTCTGTGGGGGGAAATAGCTGTAGTGAAAGGAAGATTCATGTTTCAGTGTTTCATTATTACAGCATCCTATCACTCAGAGAATAAAACATTTATTTGATTAAGTGTCATTGACTGTGCTTCCTTTCCCAGTCACTCTCTCCTCCCACAGTCTCTTGGAGTCAAATTTACCATGTATTGTGACCCAAGTTTTTAACAGAGGTTTTTTTCTTCCTTTTTTTTTAAAAAAAGTTTTTATTTGAACACTAAGAAATAATTGAGAAGATCTGGGTTCTGGACCCCCCCCCCCCCCCG
>NW_006781590.1:572154-578193 GCF_000442215.2 Lipotes vexillifer
ATATTGAGAAGTTTGGGTTTTGGACCCCCCCCCCCCCCCAGCCCCGCTACTAACTGGAAAAGATATTTGAACCCTCTGGTCCTTAAGTATCTGGAAAAATGAAGCGGTTAGAAAAAATGATTACTGGTATCTTTAGGTCTAAAATTGTATCACCATATAGTTACAACATAAGGCAATACTTGCTAAATTAGGAGCTTGTTTAAATATGTGGGTTTAAAAAGTACCAGTAGAATATTTAAAAAGTTAACATTTTAAAGTGGAAAGATTTTATAATGGCTAGTTTTTGGATGTGAGTTTTGCTTTCCAAGCTTGGGTGACTGAGGCTATTGGGATTTGGGGTCCTTAGCTATGTGGGTTGCCAATGGCTGCAAAAGAATCGCTTCACTGTTAATTCTGGTGGACTTTTCTAATGGTAAGCAAACTTCCTTTGACATGCACAAGCTTCCGAAGCAGTGCTTTCCTTAGGGAAGGTAGTTGCAGCAATAGGAGCAAAGCCTTTCCAGTTAATTCATTGGGTGAACATGAAAGCCAGGCATAAATCTTAGAACTGTGCTTTGCTGGCAGGCAGAGAATTCTCCCTACACTCTGATGTGGGGATATGCAGGAGCCCAGGAGGTCCCTGGTAGGGTGCAAACCAATTAAATAAGAGTCTTGAGCTGAAATAGCTTTTTATCATCTGGGTGAGAAACCACAGATTTAAAGAAAAGAACTATTGTTTGACAAAGACCTAATTAGCTGGGCTACACTCTGTCTTCTTAGGGAAAGGAAAGGTTGAAATTGCATATGGACTACTAAATAAGTTGGAATTCCTTGAAATTTGGAACTTCTAAATCCATTTCTGAGGAATTTAGGATTCTCCCAAAGGCTGATCATATTTGACTAACAAGGATTTAGATTGAGACCCAAACTAAACATGTGGTTACTATGATTTACTGAGGGTTGTTTAAATACCCTGTTTATTGCAGGCATGGCAGTGCCCATATTTTAGCCTATTAAAGAGCATGGACTCTGGAGTAAACAATATGTGGGTTTCAAATTTGGCTGTACAAAAATTTCAGCTTTATAAATAGCTATTTGCTTTGAGGGGAGTTACTTGAATTACTTGAGTTTTTGTATAAAATGGGGTATGTAAAGCATTATTGAGAGGATTAAATAAAATTTAATAACATGGTCCGTGTCCCAAGGGACCTGAGAGTGCTTCTAATCCTTAGTTGGTATGATGTTTTAAAATGTAGCTCTTTCAGGGTGCAACATTTTATCATAAATGTGCACTGAGATAATTCTTTGTTAAAAACAAGCAAACAAAAGGTGGTGAGAGAAAAGGAGGGAAGAATAGGGGGCGGTATTCAGAGCTATGTGGAGAACATAAAGAAAAATTTTCCTTGTTCTATAATATAAGAGCATCAAGAACTTGGCACTGAGTTCAAATCTAGATTCCGATCTAGAGTGTGCCACTTTCTAAGTGACTGGGGCAAGTTATTGAGCTTCTCTGCTTCAATTTCCTCATCTAAAATAGTTAGTGTTGTCGAACCCAAGGTCAGGTTCCTGATGAACAGTGAGGTTAAACAAACTGAAACATTGGAGTTTGGAGCAGAGAAAGATTTATTGCAGGTCCAAGCAAGGAGAATGGGCAGCTCATGCTCAAAGATCCAAACTTTCTGGCTTTCAGGTGAGGGTTTTCAAAGATCGTATTAAGGGAGAGGGTCGTAGGTTGCATGATCGGCTCATGGACCTTCTTCTGACTGGTAGGTGGTGAGGTAACAGGGTGATGTTTCTAGAATCTCAACCTTCTGGCTCCAACCAGTCTGGGGTCTAGTGTTTGTGGTTAGCATGTAGTCACTGTCCTCCACCTGGATGGGAGTCTCAGTTTCTGTAGAACAACTCATCATCAGATGTATATCCCTTCAGGAGGAACTAAGTCCTGTGACTTTATTGTCCTAATTATTAACTGCTTAAGCCTGCTCTTTGGAACTCAGGGGAGGCCTAGGAGACTAAAGCCTTTTTTCTTTTTTTGCTACAAACAAAAAAGAGGGGGGCACATAGGGGCATTTATACCTGGGAAGACCTCGAAGAATCCTGCTCAGTTTCAATCCCCATTTTCTTTGATACTCCTCAATTTTGAGGGGGAACAGGTGTGGGACAAGAAAGGGAATAAAGTTTTGGGTGGAGAGGTTGATCATAAACTCAGCAGAGGAGCTCAGTTTTAGGGGGTCCTGGTTTCACTGGGGGTGGTTGTGAAGATGAAAGGAAATAAAGAATGGAAGGAAAATATCTGGCATTTGCCCAACACCTAGTAGAAGTTAAGGATCATCATTACTTCCACCACTGGCATTAAACTGCTGAGCACTCAATATCAAAAATAGGAACAAAGAGCTTTTATATGGTGGTATTTGACAGGCTTAAGGAATGATGCTTCCTCTTGGAATAAATTCATCTCATTATTTTTAGCATCCAATTATTACTTTTTGATTTCATAAAGAGATAGAAATGGTTTGTTCCATGAGAGCACTTCTAAGCTACATTTTTAAACATGCTTATCTTCCATGTGAAAGCTGGGCTTCATTATTTCTGGAGTGTTCCTGGCCGAGGCACATGAGAGCTTTAATTTTTGGAATGCTAACAAGGGCAGCTGTATTCCAGAGTCCCAGTGGTTTTTTATGAGATTTTTAAAAAAGCTCAGAAACAAAACTAGTGGAGGAAATGTTTATGGACTCTGATTTGAGTCTAATTCCATTGAGAAGGGTTATTTCTCCTCAAATTAGAAGGCAATGAAATTAGTCAGTCAAATAAATACTCAAATGTGAAGTCTTATGACCTAATTGTATTGTTTGATTAACTAGTTTTTTTCTTTTCGGTTATTTTACATATTTGATTTGGAAAACATTCTTAAGGCATGAGGTAAATGTTTTTCCTATGAATAAAAAATTAAATGAAAACCATTTACTCTAGAGTATGCAGGCAATTCCAGAATTTGAATTTTCCTGTAAATACAGTTTGTATACATAAATGATCACATGTACCTTTCGTGATGAAGTAAAGATTTTGGAATCTGTTAAATGCCTTGCCATTTTATAATTTCTTCTAATCTATGTATATGTTTTTTTCCTAGAACAAAAGGTTAGTAAGCTATGTTCCCCCCCACCAAATATGCTATTTCATTAAAAAAATGATTTTAAGGGTTATTAATTTATACATAGTTAGTGTGATTGTAACTATAAAAATCCAAGGGGTCTCTCAATAGAGAAAAAGGCTAGGAGGAAGAGTGGCTATGTGTCGGTAGTGGAAACATTGGTCATTTAGAGTTTTTTATCTTTCAAATAGTCTCATTAAAAAAAATGAATGATCATGTATTACTCCCAAATTAAAAAGTCATAATTTCTAATTTTATGTAAGATGTAATAAATTCAATAGCCTGAGATTTCAGCATTATCTTAAAGGTTAAAAAAATCTTGTTTTGGGCTTCCCTGGTGGCGCAGTGGTTAAGAATCTGCCTGCCAATGCATGGGACACGGGTTCGAGCCCTGTCCCAGAAGATCCCACATGCCGCAGAGCAACTAAGCCTGTGCGCCACAACTACTGAGCCTGCACTCTATAGCCTGTGAGCCACAACTAATGAGCCCACATGCCACAACTACTGAAGGCTGCATGCCTAGAGCCCATGCTCCACAACAAGAGAAGCCACTGCAATGAGAAGCCTGCGCACTGCAATGAAGAGAGTAGCCCCCGCTTGCCGCAATTAGAGAAAGCCCGTGTGCAGCAATGAAGACCCAATGCAGCCAAAAATAAATAAAGTAAATAAATTTTAAAAAATCTTGTTTTTTATTTTTTACTCCTATGTAATTTTGGGGAAAATATCTAACTTTAGAGTATCTTTATATGTATTTGGTTTGGTGATGACTATAACTGAGCAACTCCATCTTGTAATATTACAAGGAAAATAATCAAATATTTGTAAACAAAGGAAGGTCAAATATTATATGATAAAATACTGTTATTAAAGGAATTAATAAAAGGTAAATGACAGTATACTCAGGGGTCCCCAAGGGCCTTACATTTATGTAGGTATACATGCAACCAGAATAACTATCTAAATGTAGAGGTCATGAGAAGAAACAGGGATTAGATAGGGTATTATGGAGAAGAGCCAAAAATTACTTGTAGAAGGAAGCAAACAAATTCAAAATAACAGGGAAGGACTAAAATAAGGTTCTGGTTAATAAATGAATATTAACATTCATTTAGCATTCAACAAAGATTTTGTTCAAGGTGGGATCAAGATATCCTTTAACCAGATATATCACCGATTCTCAGTGCCATCTCATCATTTTGACATTTTGGGAAGGACCAGTAACATTTTCATTAAATGGTAGGGATTTTTTTAAAACTTACACTTTATTGAGGTACAAATGACATACAAAATTGTAAGATGTTTAAAATGTACATCTTGGTGATCTGATATATGTATACATTGTGAAAGGAATCCCGCCCCCCATCTAGTTAATTAACACATTGATAAGAATTAAAAAAAAATTTTTTTTTTTTTTTAGATGGACATTGCCAACATCTGCGTTGATGACTTTCCTTTTGTGTTTCTCTACTACTGATGAATTCTAATTCAAAATAGTACATTCTTACTTTGGATATGTTCATATAGTAAATGAGATCTCAGAGCGTTAATGGTCTCAGAGACTGCCACTCATTCATTCAATGAATATTTGTTGAGATCCTTATTGTATAGCAGGCGCTGATCAGGGCAGGGGAGTGGCAGGTATGACATTCCCTTTATTTTAACTTCTGCTACTCTGCCTCTTTAGGATGACTTTGCACTATGGGCGGATTTTATATGTTAATTCTTTGAGGAGATCAAATTTCTCCCTTGTGACTGTTGATATTATGTACTGCCTGTAATACAAAAAACAAAACAAAACAAAAATAAAAAACGGGCAATATCTTTTATTAGGGTTTGAGTTCACACCTCCAAGATATTTTTTCTTTAATGTTTACTTGGTCAAAAGTGATTAACTAATGCTGTATTTTGAAACCATATAAAAACAACTAGGTGCTATGCTGGTGGCACTTTAATCTGGGTGACAGAAGTAGAAACTAGGGATTCGTTACCCTTAGAAATGGCATTAGCTAAGACCTGTGCATTATGATGACTCTGATCCACCCAATGGTACAGGTTATTTCAGCTGCTGCCAAAGTAATGGGGAGAACTCTGGCTCAGCATTTTAAGTCATAATCTCCCAAAAGCACTGTATACAGTCTTAAAACTTAATGTGGAGAGTTTAAAAATTGCAGTAAAGAAATTAACCTTCCCATCTTTCATTTTCTCAAAATTTTTTGAAAGCTCTGTTACTTGTAGTTACAATGAATTTTGGTTTATACCAAACTCACAACTGTAGAAGGTCTCACTGAGAATGCTTGTGTATTGTTTTTAACACAAGTTAAAAAAAAATCTTTTTAGAATCTTCAAAGGGATATATATGTGTGTGTGTGTGTGTGTGTGTGTGTGTGTGTATATAACTGAATCACTTTGCTGTACACCTGAAACTAACAGTGTTGTAAATGAACTATACTTCAATTTAAAAAAATGGTTTAAAAATCACTTTTTAAAAGATTTCTGGGTAAATGAAAAGCATTTCTGTGCCACGTAAAAAGGATGTACTTTGCTGCAGTAATCTCACTCCACTGCCAGTTTCACCCATGAAAAATAGATGAATAAACTACTTACAGAGTGGCGAGGACAAAACAAGATGTGGTGTGGGGATATGGAGATGGGAAACATAATGAGTTACTTGAATGAATTTTTGCTGCAGTTAGAATTCATAGAAAATACTACAAGGAATCTAATTTAATTTTACACCATAAGTTTAAAAAATATATTGCCATTTACCTAAGATTTATTTCCTGACATATATACTTGAAACACTGAAGATGGATGAATTTCACAAATTTCCTTGCACCTTTAAAAAGATCTATTATGGGGGCTTCCCTGGTGGCACAGCGGTTGGGAGTCCGCCTGCCGATGCAGGGGAC
>NW_006781590.1:578255-607651 GCF_000442215.2 Lipotes vexillifer
AAAAAAAAAAAAAAATCTTTTATTGATAGGAATGGTCTACTAGGTTTCTTACATATTAATTCCAAAAAAATCGTTGCTCGGAGTTTTAAAGCAATTAAGTACCCTGTTATTTTCTTTTCTTTCTTTTTTTTTTTTTTTTGCGATACGCAGACCTCTCACTGTTGTGGCCTCTCCCGCTGCGGAGCGCAGGCTCAGCGGCCATGGCCCACGGGCCCAGACGCTCCGTGGCATGTGGGATCTTCCCGGACCGGGGCATGAACCCGTGTCCCCTGCATCAGCAGGCGGACTCTCAGCCACTGCACCACCTGGGAAGCCTCAACAGTTAATTTTTGATGTTAACACTGGTGTCAACTTTTAATGTATTTTTCCTCATGTTTATTATTATTTTTTAAAGAGATGGGAGCTTTATGCTGTGGTCCCAATATTAAATTCTTAACTTTTTCTTAAAAGTTAAATATATCTAAAGGAAAACTATAGTCTTTTCTTTTTCCCTCACAATTCTACATTGTCTGCTGATAATCTTTTGTGGTGGTTTATCAGTCTTGGTCTGTGTCAGAATAGTTACTTCTTTGTAACTAAAATTACTTAAATTGTAAATAAATCTAAGTTTCTGCAATTCAAATTTACTTTTCATACACTAGAAAATTATTTGTATTTCTATAGATCTAGCTATTTCCTAGATTCATGCTATACTGGATTTCTAAGTTCTCCTTTAATATACTCCAAAAGATCTTATGTTTTGTTTGTAATATACTTCTTTTCTGCTTTCTTAATGACTTCCTTTTTTGAGGGTTTTTAATTGTGTGTGTGTGTGTGTGTGTGTGTGTGTGTGTGTGGCCATGCCACATGGCTTGTGGGATCTCAGTTCCTCAACCAGAGATTGAACCTGGGACCTGGCAGTGAAAGCCTGGAATCCTAACCACAGGCCACCAGGGAACTCCTGAGATCTTTTAATTTTTTTCTTTCATTTTTTTTCTGAACTCTACCAGTTCATGTTTTATCTCCTTTGAAAGTATTTCCCTATCTTCCCTAAGTACTTGTATTTCTACTTTGTGCTCTTATTTTATAAAGGTAATTACTTTTAAAAGTTTTTAAAAAATTGTATTAATATATACTTGATTAAATTTTATGTGTCTTTGGGAGCATTTTTCTGGTGAATACTCTTAATTTGTTATTTCTTCTGTTTTTCTTCATTTTTGCATTTTTTTGTGTAAATACTATTTTAAAAAATTGAGGTATGTTACATATACCATAAAATTCACCATTTTAAAGGATACAATTCAGTGGTTTTTTAGCATATTCACAGTTGTACAACTAACACCACTATTTAATTCCATAATATTTTCATCACCCCAAAAAGAAACTTTGTACCTGTTAGCAGTCACTCCCCATTCCCACTTCCCCCCAGTCCCTGGCAACCACTAATAAACTTTCTGTGTTTGTGGATTTGCTTATTCTGGATGTTTTATATAAATGGAATCATATTGGGTTGGCCAAAAGGTTCGTTCATTTTTTTCCCGTAAGATGGCTCTAGTAGCGCTTAGTTGTCTTTAACTTGATTCGAAACAATTTTGTTAGATTGTACTGTGACAGCTGTCATATCAGCATGCATTTAAAAAAAAAATTCATCAAAACTGGTGAATTTTTATATAGCCATTTTAATGTTGGAAGAAAAAAGCAACATTTTCAGCATGTTATGCTCTATTATTTCAAGAAAGGTAAAAGCACAACTGAAATGCAAAAAAAGATTTGTGCAGTGCATGGAGAAGGTGCTGTGACTGATTGAACGTGTCAAAAGTGGTTTGCCAAGTTTCATGCTGGAGATTTCTCAAGCTGGATGATGCTCCATGGTTGGGTAGACCAGTTGAAATTGATAATGATGAAATCAAGGCATAAATAGAGAACAGTCAATGTTATTCCACGTGGGAGATAGCCGACATACTCAAAATATCCAAATCAAGCATTGAAAATAATTTGTATCAGCTTGGTTATGTTAGTCGCTTTGATGTTTGGATTCCACCTAAGTTAAGTGAAAAAAACTTTTGACCATATTTCTGCGTGTGATTCTCCACTGAAACATAACGAAAACATTCCGTTTTTAAAACAAATTGTAACGGGTGATGAAAAGTGGATACTGTACAATAATGTGGAATGGTAGAAATCGTGGGGCAAGAGAAATGAACCACCACCAACCACCAAAGGCCAGACTTCATCCAAAGAATATGATGTTGTGTATATGGTGGGATTGAAAGGGAGTCCCCTATTATGAGTTCCTTCCGGAAAACCAAACAATTAATTCCAACAAGTACTGCTCCCAATTAGACCAACAAAGCAGCACTCGGTGAAAAGCATCCGGAATTAGTCAACAGAAAATGCATAATCTTCCATCAGGTTAACGCAAGACCCCATGTTTCTTTCATGACCAGGCAAAAACTGTTATAGCTTGACTGGGAAGTTCTGATTCATCCACCATATTCACCAGACAATGCACCTTTGGATTTCCATTTATTTCGGTGTTTACAAAATTCTCTTAATGGAAAAAATTTCAATTCCCTGGAAGACTGTAAAAGGTACCTGGAACAGTTCTTTGCTCAAAGAGATAAAATGTTTTGGGAAGATGGAATCATGAAGTTGCCTGAAAAATGTTAGAAGGTAGTAGAACAAAATGGTGAATACATTGTTCAATAAAGTTCTTGGTGAAAATGAAAAATGTGTCTTTTATTTTTACTTAAAAACTGAAGGAACTTTTTGGCCAACCCAGTATATTATATGACCTTTTGTGTCTGGCTTCACTTAGAATAATGCTTACAAGATTCATCCATGTTGTCATGTATCAGTCCTCCTTTCCTTTTTATGGCTGAATAATATTCTACTGTATACATACACCACACTTTGTTTATTCATTCATCAGTTGACACATATTTGGATTGTTTCCACTTTTTTGCTATTATTAATAATGCTACTATAAACATTCATGTACAAGTTTTCACATGGATATTTGTTTTTATTTCTCTGGATTCTACCTAGGAGTGGAATTGCTAGGCCACATGGTAACTCTAAGTTTAATCATTTGAGAGACTGCAAAATTGTTTTCCAAAGAGACTGCATTTTCACTGGCAGAGTATGAGGGTTTTGCTTTTTCTATATCTTCATCAACTCTTGTTATTATTGGACTTTAAAAAATTTTATTTGACTGCATCGGTTCTTGGTTGTGGCACGCAGGATCTTTGTTGTGGCGTGTGGGCTTCTCTAGTTGTGGTGTTTGGGCTTCTCTAGTTGTGGCGTGCAGGGTCCAGAACGTGTGGGCTCAGTAGTTGTGGTGTGCCTCGGACTTAGTTGCCCCACGGCATGTGGGATCTTAGTTCCCTGACCAGGGATCAAACCCACATCCCCTGCATTGGAAGGCAGATTCTTAACCACTGGACCACCAGGGAAGTCCCCAGACTTTTTGATTAGAGCTGCCCTAGTGGGTATGAAGTGGCAACTCATTGTGTTTGTGATGTTGAACATCTTTTCATATGCTTATTGGTTATTTTTAGTCTTCTTTGGAGAGATGTACTTATTTTTAAATTGAGCTTTTTGTCTTAACCACTGGACCACCAGGGAAGTCCCAAGCCACATATCTTTTATAAAAATAAAAATAAAAATAAATAAGTAAATAAAATTCTTAAAAAGAAAAAGATATGCAGCTTCTATCTTGTTCTGCTGTATCAGTACCTATAGAACAAGCCACCTGCCTTGGTGTAGGGCACTCAAACAGCTCCACACCTGTAGAGGGGTTCATCTGTTGAGGCACTGAGGCCTCCGGACAACAGCCATATGTGTGTCTTTTCTTGGAGGCAGATCGTCTTCCCCAGGCAAACCTTCAGATGCTTGGAGTCCTGGCCTGAGTTTTGACGCAATTTTGTGAGGGACCCTGAGACGGAACCACCCAGTCAAGCCACTCTCAAATCCCTGAACCACAGAAAGTGTGAAATAATAAATGTTTATTGTTCTAAGCTATTAAATTTTAGAGTAATTTGTTACATGGCAATAGAAAACTAATGCAGAAGGCTTTTTGTTGTATACATTTTTATAGGTATTGAACTCTTGAACCATGAGAGTGTATTATATGTATAAACAAACACAGCAACGGCAACTACAAAGGCAGCCCTGAAAATTAAATTCCTCCCTAAATCCCCCAATGGTTTCTCATTACATTTCGAATTCCTTGCATTTACCCAGTCTATGTGATCTGGTTCCATTTCCCTCTTCAGCGTCTCCAGCCAGGAGATACTTAGTGCTGGTTCCCCTGGACTTTCATCTATGTTCTGACATTTTGGAATTCCAGGATCAACAAAGATCAGCTTCTTGAATTGAAACTCCAGCTGTATACCCTAAAGCAGCTCTTTAACAAAAGTGATATCCCCTACATATTAACTAGCACAGTGGGACACACACACACAGAACTTTATAGAGGTATAATTAAAATATAATAAGCTGTACATATTGAAAGCATACACTGATAAATTTAAAATAAATTTGAAAACATCACCACAGTCAAGATAGTGAATATCCATTATGCTTAAAAGTTTCCTCCAAACCTTCTCTCACGTCACCCCCTTCTTCTCCAAACTACTTTGGACAAATTATACTTCTTTGGGCAAATTATAGAACATTTCCATCATTACAGAAAGTTCTATTAGAAAGTGCTTGTGTTAGTCTGGTAAAGAATAGCCCATTTTATTTTGTTGTAGTTAATATACTAGTTGTTTACAAAGTCAGTGAGCATTGGAACCTAATAGTGCAGGGAAACAATTCTATCTATTGACAGTTGTGATGAGATGGCTCTTGGGTTTTAGAGATCTGTTTGCCAGATCGGTTGAGATATAGTAAGTTTACACCATTGAGCAGAGTGTGAAATGCCAACAGCAAAGCATCATCGTCCTCCGGGAAACTAGCTTCTGACTGTAATTAGAAAAGTTAGCTTTATAGGTTGAAAGAGAGATTTGTAGTTTTTGATTGAGGTAGAAGAAAAACAAAACTTGCTGTTTCCATTTAATTATCACATACAAATTTGATCAGAGCATCCCCTATCTGTACCCTCTGATCCTCTTTCCTTTATCTCTTTTCTCTATTTGATTAGACCAGAGGTTGGTAACTTCCCTATAAATTCCTCAAAGAGATTGATGAATTAGAATTAGATTAGAATTCATGAATTAATACAGTCTTTTCCTGGAGAATAGCTCCAATTGTTTGTTTCTTGGAGAACAGCCTCAAATCAGATGTACAGATAAGATAAAGAAAGTAAAAGTCATGACTATGCCTAACATACAGAAATAACTACATATATATAGTTTTTTACAATTACAGTTTTATTAACTATTTTATATTTTAGTATAAAGAGAATTCTCATTCTTCTTTATAACAATGAAAATATACCACATATTTTAAGTGTTATTTACTTACTATATCGTGAATTACTATGTTATCAAATATGTTCTGTAGCACAATTTAAAATAGCTAACATATACTGTTGTTTAATGAAATTTGAATATATCAGCTGCTGTGAATAAAGATATTTTTTTCTTTAAGCTTTTGACCCTTGAATTGTTTTTATAGTCCCACATATAGGGAAAAATATAAAGAAGTAATTGCCAGCAATGTTAGGGTCAAGATTGCCAGCTTAGTTAGAAAAGAAGAAAATATTAATTTTTTTTAAGTTGCTGAAATATTCATTAGTAGTTTAAAATGTGTTTTCCATCTCAAATTCTGAATGATGTTTACTAATTGGAATGGTTGGAAACCTGATCTGGGAAATGGAATTTGGCAGCTGATCGATGGTTCAGAACAATAAGAATGTTGGTTTAGGATCAGAATCAAATGATGCTATATCTAATTGAAACTTTGGGAAAATTTATGTAAGCAACATGGAATTATCCAAATTAGAATTAAGCAAGAATACCAGCTCTAATGCATCAATAATTGAAAGATTAAAAAACAAAACAAAGCAAAAATCCCTAGGTTCTGTTGATTTCACCACTTAATATAAGCAGAAAATACTTATTTTTTTAAGGAATTCTGAGAATATGAAAAATATTTCTAGACAAATTCCATGAAAATAACAGTCTTGTACAAAGGATGCAAAACTTTATTAGCTTTTAACAGAATACAATAAGTGTTCACAAAGTCATCAAGCTGGATTAACCTATATACTCCTTTCCCCTGGAGAATATGCTGAATTTGGCCGTGATGTGCTGAATGCATGTGGCGAGTGACCACTTTCTGGTTTGCCTGGGAGTTGTGTGCGTACTCATAGTCCCTTGTGTTTCTCTCTTTGTATTTGTTATTATAGTTATGCAAACTGATTAAATGTTACATTGTAGATGCAACATATTTGAAAAAATGTTATTTGTATGAAAAATGGAATGCTTTGGAAAGATGATAAAAGTGAGTCAAGGTGGGCCAGAAAACTGTAAAAGATTAGAGAGAATTTCCTTTTATATAAATATAAATCATGAAGGATCTATATTCAGATTGCCTCACATTTGGCTTGACATTTTTCCTCCATTTAAAGAAACTGAAATTTGAAGTAGGAGAATATCCACTGAGGATGTGGTTTAATTGCAAGGAAGAAGACTTGGAACTCCATATTGTAGTTATGAAATTAAACAAGGGGATTTGTCCCTTTGCAATAAATGGTGAATAAATGCACTTTTAATTAAGTTAAAATATTTAAGTTACGTATACATCTTTTAAACTAAATCTCTGTTCTAACTTTTCCAATTTATCAGTCAACACCTGGACCTGATTTGCTCTAGATAAGGAGATAAGAGAGTGGACTTAACACTGTGAGTGGTTTTCAATAGAGATTAAAAAAAAAAAAGATTCAGTAATGGTTCAACCAAATTTGGTCTCATTTCATAAATTCCCCTGAGTGACTATGAAAATGTGACTTAGACTCATCAGTACTTTTGGTAAGTAATTATAGGAAAACTTGAAATTCTGATAAAAGGTTTTCAAAACAGTGATCGACAGCAATATAAATGTGTAATCTTTAAAATTCTCTCTAGTTTTCTTATCACAAAAATGAAAAGAACTGACCTATTTTGACTTAAGTTATTAAACTTGTTGGTCTGTGGGTAATAGAATAAATTAGGAGTTTCCTTTTTGTAGACTGGGGGTTGCAACTTTTCTGGTAAAGGACCAGATAGTAAATATTTTTGGCTTTGTGGATTATATGGTTACTACTCAATTCTACTCTTGTACCCAAAGCAGCCATAGACAACATGTAAATGAGTCAGTATGGTTGTGCTCCAATAAAACTTTATTTATGGGCACTGAAGTCTGGATTTCATATAATTTTCACATGTCATGATATGTTATTCTCCTTCAGATTTTTTCCCAACCACCAAAAAATATAAAAACCATTTTTAGCTCACAGACTGTTTAAAAAAACACATGGTAGGCTGGATTTGGCCCTTGGGCCCTCGTGTGCCAACCCCTGATCTATCCCTCATTCAAGTTATCCAACGTTGCCTTTTCATGACCTAATCAGGATGTTTCAGTAAAACAGAAACACGTTGTGTTCATATTTGCTAACACATTGTTTTGCTCACATTTTTTATTGCCTGGAATAGCTTCTTTGTGTCTTCTAATCCAGAATTAGCTTAATTCCTCTGCCTTTCCTCATAACTTTCCCAGCTTCTCTCAGGTGTCTCCCTTGCTTTCAAATTCTTTTAAGTACCTTTGGTCTCTTTCCTATGATTAGTGTGAATTAGTCCTTTATTATTCCAGATCCGTGAGCTTTGATTCTTTTGATTATAACTTCTAGGATCGGAGATCATGTATTATACTGCCTCTAATTCCCCTCAGCATAATACTGAGCACATAGAAGGATAAATACTTAATAGATTGACATGTTTGCTATCAAAATACAATATTTATTATTCTTTCATTAAGTTTTAAAGCATTTTGATTTGGGTCTTTGGTCTCAAATAGCCTTTTATTTCTCTATCTTTACTTAATCTTTCTCCATTGACTTCCCTCCTTGTTCATAACCATGCTCAAGTCTCCGCTTTATTAAAAAACTAACAACAATAACAATAAAGCTTTCTGTCTATATTGGTATTCATGTATTCCTTACTGAGTTAAGGCATTTAGTTTTTCCTGAGATAATATATTTTGGATATCTAAAGGGATAGGGACGAGGTGGCCCTAACTTCTTCCTGGGAACGCTTTCCGCTTTCCTGCCATGACACGTGGCGGTGGAGCCCAAATGAAGCACAGTGTCATTGGGCTGAGGAGGCCGGGATCAGAGTTTGAGTCTGCTGAAGTAGCTGGGCTTTGTAGGGCAGGGCCCTGGAGAAGAGGAGAGTCATGGAAGTCTTCTTGGGGAATTACTGTTCGTCCTTGGCCAAAGGCAGACCTGCATATTTATATAAGGCAAGGCTCCAGGAGGCCCAGCAGAAATTGCCTGGTGCAGGGTTGAGAGGTGAATGTGATACAGAGCTTGTACTATGCTGGGAGATGTTCAAGTTCTGGTCCAGCAAGAATGGAGACACCACATTGGGCACCTTAAGTGTTCAGTTGAGATTCTCTAAAGACCACACTTCAGTGAGTGTGTGGAGTAGGGATAAGAGCTATGCCTTAAGTTTAAGTTCAAAGTAGACTTGCCCTAACAAAGGATGCAAAACTGATTCTGATGGGACTAAAAGTGTCTGAGTAATTTAACTGCCTTCCAGAAAAAAGCTCAACATACTTTCCAGGAAGATGACATAATCCAGACTTCCTACAGTTTATCACCAACAGTGTTCACTAGACATTGAAAATAAATTACTGGTCATGTGGGAAAGCCGAATGAGACCCATGATCAAGAAAAAAAATGCGGTCAATAGAAGGTGTACCTGGGATGACCCAGATACTGCCATCCCACAAAAAAACCTGTAGTGCCTTTTCCCATTTTTAAAGTTAATATTTAATACATCCTTCAAGATTCTATTTAAATGGTAGGAAAATTTCAAGAAGCTTCCCTGAATTCCTCCAACTTGAAATAATTTACTTCTCTTTTGCCTTCTCACTGATTTATGCCTCTTCCATGGTACCTAATTATATTATATTATATTATATTATATTATATTATATTATATTATAGTTACCTCCATGCATATTTTATTTTCTTGGTTGAGGTCAGAGATTGTATTTCCTTATCTTTTTAGTCACTAATGTATTTACCTGCTAAAGTCATATAGTAAGCACTCAAAAATTATTTTTGAATATATGAGTAAAAGATGTATGTGTTCTGTTCTTTTTTCCCATTTTAAAACTATTTACTTTCTGAAATTTTTTTGTTTACTTAGGGACATATGTGTATGAGTGGAAAATCTTCCTCAATGTTATCATGAATCATGAGTTTTCTAAGAGTTTTCCAAAAATTAGTAGGCTAAAGTGATTAGTCTTCACTCCCTTTGTATTAATGGGAAAAGTAATTGCTTATTGTTTTTACCCTAGAACGTTGAATATAAATTTATTTATGTCTATCTTCTCCACTAGAATGTAAGCTCCTTGAGAATAGATACTTTGTTTATATCCCCAGTATTTTCAACAATTTGTGTCACATCGTAAATGCTCAATAAATATTTATTAAATTTCTTACGTCGACTGGTATTTGTCCAAACTTTGATAAATATGGTACACATTTTAGCATTTCATAATTTATTTTAAACCAGTTAAGTGTATCAAGAAAAGCCTTGAGTTTCCAAATAATTTTTCTCAGAAATGATAGTTGCATGTAAGTCCTATTAACTAAAATATATATTTTAACAAAAGATAAGTAGTCTTTTCCTTTACTTGTCAGTTTCTTTCAAGATGGTTTCAGCTGAAGATATTATTTGCTATTTATACATATCATACTGACAGTAATTTTATTCTCCCTTTGATAACAACTTACAAGTTCAAAATAATCAGTTGATGGGAAATTGCTAGTTATATAAAACATGGCAGTGGTTAACAGAATGTTTAGTGTCATCACATTCTCAAGCCAAAATGGACCCTAGAGATTCATCTAATCACTAGAGGTGATGAAAAATTAATTCCAGAAAGTTAAAGAGAGTAGTTCACAGTCAGGATAAATTGATATTTTGGAAAATTAATAAAAGTTTTTTCAAATAAAAGTACACAAGGAAAATTTTGTTTTTGCATTCTGAAAATAAACAGATGTTTACATTTTAAAATATAACTAAGATAAATACTCAATATCAAAACGTATTTTTGGGGGAAAATTTTAGCAAGGTAAACAGCTCTAAATAATTTTAATTTTGATATTTTCTTTTTACTTTATAGAAAGGGGAGTTCTGCCTGTTTTCTAACCTCTCACCCTTCCACCCCCGAAAAAAGAAACAAACTAACAATGCTGAACGAGATAAATCCAGGCTTTGTTCCCCAAGATTCTTTCAACCTGGCACTGGCACTACCACTGGCTTGGTGCGATTATAGTTAATCCACTGCCTACAACATGACAAATGTTTTCGGTTCAAGTTGAATGGCAAAGTCTTTTCAAATAGGAAAAGCAGTTGTCAGCTGTCCTTGTTGTGGTACCAACAAGTATCATGTCAGGATAGCCAAACAAAGAAGGGGATGATTCAGAATGCTGACCCCAGTACACTGAACCTTATTGACTCTGGTGGGTTTTCTGGAAGGCTTGTTAATAGTGATGCAAAAAAGAAATCAGGGCATAAACCCCACGTTATATTTGGTCCCTTTGACTGATACAGATTTATCAACTAACATACATCAAGTGGTGTCACAAAAATGTGAATTGCAATTCCTAACTCTCCTGTAAATGACATTTCTCTTCTCCTTAAAATCTCAATTTATGAAGGTTTCCTTAAAATAACAAAATTTTCCAGCTTTTTTAAGCTTCTTAAATAGAAACTATTTCAGTTACAGTTCCCGAATTCTTATGAGTGCTATTTCTCTTGAAGTTCTCGGTTCAAAAAGATTAACTTTAAATTCACTTGAACACTATGGCTACTATTAATCATCTCTTTTATGGGAGATATTGACTTTTCTCTTTGGGGTGAGTGATGCGTGATGTTACTTCTATAATAGAGTACGACATACAGGCTATTATGCACATTTAGAGATGTATGCTCTACATGACCTATTTTCATTCTTCTAGGTGCAGTGGAGCCCATAATTCTGCAGAGCTACACTGAATAGAACAGAATAAACACTTATCTCAATTGTATTTTAGATGTCACACTGTAGGTTTTCGGGATATCATTATTTTTTAAAGATCTTTCCTTTTTTTCTGCACTTTTTGCTTGGTTCCTGATTTTTTTCTTTTTTTTCCTTTTTAAAAATGACCAATTATTTCTACTTTACAAAATTAATGTGAGAAATGAAAGTACACCATGATACTTTCTTTATTAGTAAAGCATGTCATGATAAAATAGGTTTATGTTTTAATTTATCCTTGAAAAGAACTGAGTTTATGGTCTTTATTTCACATCCCAGCTGTTAGAGAATTACTAAATCCATAGGGAGTTGCATGAGTTCTGTAATTGGCATGAATTATTTGAGTTTAAGGAAACACAATCACCCCACAATATAGTGATACCCAGTGCTGGATAAATCTACATTCTTCAAGGATTCAGGGTTCCAGAGGTCTGTGAGACTGTGATGTTTTCTTAGTTGAGTGCCATTTTAAATTGATTTCTTTTTTTATAGCCTGTTAGGTGAAAACACGTAATTCTTTAGCATCTTGCCTCATGACTATCTAGCCAAGCCATGCTATGAAGGAAGACTACTTAAAAGATGAAATAAACAAATAGGCTTAGGAAATGTTAAACTAATAATATTTAGTGGTTTATAATACATTCACGCCCCTTCCATTCTTTCTCACTTCTTCTTCTTTTAAACATAGTACAAGGAGATACAAACATAGTATCCTTGCCAAATAGTTTTCTTTCACATTGGGAGAAAGGAAAGGAGTTTCATTTTACCTTGCTGCTCTGGGATTTCCTTTCCTGTTCCCTTAAGATGTCTTGAAACTTGGTTCCTCAGTCTTTGAAGTCCCAGATTTTAAAATAAAAATATGTATCCAAGAGTGTGATGTGGTTTTCCTACTTCAACCTACATGGTAAGACCACCTACGATGAGTTGATAGTCGGGCTTTAGGATATTGTGTGGCTTTCAAGAAATGCATTATGTAATGGATTCATTTTTGTAAATAATTCCCAATTCTATAACTCTGAAGAATTAAGATTACAGCTGGAATTATTGGTATAAATTTCTGTTGGCTCTGAATGTTAGGTGCCTGTCCAAAGGCTGTTTAATTCCTCTAAGAACTCATTTTCATTTGCAGTAGAAAAATCATGTAAAATATAAGAGAAACTGTTCCAAAGAATAACTAAATATCTATTTTTTTGAGACCTTATCATGTTCCAGGTACTTTTCCTAGGTAATCTTTTTTTTTTTTATTTTTGCGGTATGTGGGCCTCTCACTGCTGCGGCCTCTCCCGCTGCAGAGCACAGGCTCAGCGGCCATGGCTCACGGGCTCAGCCGCTCCGCAGCATGCGGGATCCTCCCGGACCGGGGCACGAACCCGTGTCCCCTGCATCGGCAGGCAGACTGTCAACCACTGCGCCACCAGGGAAGCCCTTCCTAGGTAATCTTAAGTGCTTTTCACCATAGCCCTGGGAGTTGGTGTTTTTAACACTTTTATAGAGGATATTAATTGAGACTCACAGAGGCAACTTGGCCGATGGCACACAACTGACTAGTAGCAGAGCCCGGTCTTGAATCAAGGTCTATTGATTCCTAGTTTTTTGTTTTTCCTTCCTCTCCATAGTCCCTTTGTATCCTAGTGACTATGTTGTAGAATATTCCTGTGCTGTTTTCTCTTTTGGCCATGTCCAGTTAACTATTATTCTTTTATTGGCAATAGGGTGACAATATAATTTATTCTTCAAAGACAGACACTTTTGTTTTTTTTTTTGGCCATGCGCCATGCGGGATCTTAGTTCCTCAACCAGAGATGGACCCGTGTCCCCTGCAGTGGAAGTACGGAGTCTTAACCATTGGACCATCAGGGAAGTTTCCAAAGAAGGACACTTTTGAGAGTGAAAGGGTGTGCTATTAATTATTCTGGGAATACAGGCTCATCCCAGAATTATCCCAGGCAAGTTAGAATGTATACATGCCCTAATTTTATATAAAAACAAACAAAAAGCCCTAAAGCGAGTATAGCTTATTAAGAGGAGCAGCTCTCAAGACAGAACTTACTTCAAACCATGATTCTGCTATTTACTAGCCAAATAATTTTTGTCAAAATATCTCACCACTATGCCTCAATTTCCTTATATATAAAATGGGAATAATATTATTAGTACCTATTTTATAAGGTCATTGATTGAAATGAGGTAAAACATGTATATCACTAAAACAGAATAAACACTTGGTGAGTATTATCTATTATTATACATAGAGAATTTTGCATGCCATCCAAACACTTGTCTGACAATAAATGTAGCTTTATTGGTTCTTAGAGTTAAAACATTAGTTTTGGGGAAGTATCACATAATGAGTTCTCAATAACTATTTATTAAATGAATAAATGAATATTCTATTCCAGAGAAATAAAATGCACTAGCATCCATTTGTGTTACAAAGATAATTTGTATTTTATTTTATTTTTTTATTTTTATTTTTTTGTGGTACGCAGGCCTCTCACTGTTGTGGCGTCTCCCGTTGCGGAGCACAGGCTCCGGACGCGCAGGCTCAGCGGCCATGGCTCACGGGCCCAGCCGCTCCGCGGCATGTGGGATCTTCCCGGACCGGGGCACGAACCCGTGTCCCCTGCATCAGCAGGCAGATTCTCAACCACTGCACCACCATGGAAGCCCGATAATTTGTGTTTTAAAGAGATATAAAAGAATAGAGATAGGTACGTAGGTTTTGACGGTGGCAGTAGAGGACGGGAGTTTGGGTAGGAGAAATGTTGTGTGGAGCTTCTGGGGGGGCAGACTCAGATGGGATGTGGGTGTTCTAGACAAGTTCTGTGGGCCAGTAAAACTGCTAGATTTCAGATGGAAAGAAGGGGTAGAAATGGAAGAGGCCCTTAGACAAATGTCATTTGCACAAAGATTTTATTGGCATCATATGCTAGGAAAAGAGAAATAGCTCTTGCATGGCAGGAATATTCGGCCCTTGAAATCAGACTATCTTTATTAACCTTGAGTAAATCCTTTGGGCAAGCAGCCTCAGCTGCTTCACTGGAAAGCTAGGGATAATAATATTTCCTTTATAGAGTTGTTCTAAGGATTAGAACGAAGTATGTGTGTGCATGCAAGTGTGTATACATGAATATAATGTTTGCTCATAGTAGAAATTCAACAAATGATCGTTTTGTAATTTTTAAGGATCGTAACAACTACCTTACTCATAGAATTTTGAAGTCAAGTACTTGAAAGCTCTTTGTGACTGTAAAGTGCTTTACAAAGATGTGGCCCTGCTATGAATGCTGACATTGTTCTAGTCATAATCTCTGGACCTTGGGTGTGCTGTTCTTCGGAAACAGCAGTGTTCCGTATTCACGTGGTCAGAGCAGCAAGGATTCAAGAGTCGAGGTTGTGACTGATGTGTTTGCTAAGAATGTATTGAGGTTAAACTTTAAAGCATAACTACTTTTTAAATTCCCTTGGAAAAAAATGAGGCTTAAGTAGTTTTGAGCTTAATAAAGATCTTTGAAAAACCAGTTTCACTCCACATATTTGGCTACCGAATGCTGCTGCATCAGTGGCCTTTGAGGTGAGAAGGGGTAATCTTCTTGCATTTACATGTGCTTTAAGTATCTTATTTATATTTTTTACAAATTATTCATTAAAACAGGTAATATACCCCAAAAATAGTCATTTCAACCACATTTTGGATAAATGTGTAAGGTTTTCTATTTAATTGTTTTTATGTTTCCTTTAGAGCCCATTCTGATATTCTAACTCTAATTTTGTGAATATACCTAGGAATGTGAACTTCAATTTCCTCAGCTATAAAATGGAGATAATACTACTTTATATGGTTGTTGATTGGGTTAACATGATAAAAGTTACGAGATGCTTAGAAAAGTGCATTATACCTACAAGTATGAGATATTATTACTGTGAATATGAATAATAATGCACCTTAAATCTTAACTTGCTATAAGTAACCTCAGGAAATGAGGGTATCATCATAATTACCATTTATCAAACTCTACATTTTGCATACATTCTCCATAATTGTCTTGTAAGATTCTTCTCTTTTTAGAGATAGAGGAAATCTCCACAGAGGTTGAGTTACTTATTCAACATCACACAGACAGGAAATTGTAAAATCAGAATACAAACACAAGCCTGTGTGACCCCAAAGCTTGTGCAGTTTCCACCATGTCATGTTGATTCCTAGTTTCAAAGCTCAGTGATGTCTCAATTCAAGATTTCCTAGTTGACTACTTATAAGCATATATTTTTTAACCTAATTCTTTCATTCCTTGAGCACCTACTACTTGCTAGGCATGTATTAGGCCCCAGTAATACAGAAGTGAATACAACACTGTCCCTGTCTTTGAGAAATTCTGTGGGGTGTCCTTCTTTGTCTCTTGTAATAGTCTTTATTTTAAAGTCTATTTTGTCTGATATGAGAATTGCTACTCCAGCGCTCTTTTGATTTCCATTTGCATGGAATATATTTTTCCATCCCCTCACTTTCAGTCTGTATGTGTCCCTAGGTCTGAAGTGAGTCTCTTGTAGACAGCATTTATACGGGTCTTATTTTTGTATCCATTCAGCCAGTCTATGTCTTTTGGTTGGAGCATTTAATCCATTTACATTTAAGGTAATTATCAATGTGTATGTTCCTATTACCATTTTCTTAATTGTTTTGGGTTTATTATCATAGGTCTTTTCCTTCTCTTGTGTTTCCTGCTTAGAAAAGTTCCTTTAGCATTTGTTGTAAAGCTGGTTTGGTGGTGCTGAATTCTCTTAGCTTTTGCTTGTCTGTAAAGGTTTTAATTTCTCTGTCAAATCTGAATGAGATCCTTGCTGGGTAGAGTAATCTTGGTTGTAGGTTTTTCCCTTTCATCACTTTAAATATGTCCTGCCACTGCCTTTTGGCTTGCAGAGTGTCTGCTGAAAGATCAGCTGTTAACCTTATGGGAATTCCCTTGTATGTTATTTGTTGCTTTTCCTTTGCTGCTTTTAATATTTTTTCTTTGTATTTATTTATTTATTTATTTATTTATTTATTTATTTTTGCCATATGTGGGCCTCTCACTGTTGTGGCCTCTCCCATTGCAGGATGCGCAGGCTCAGCGACCATGGCTCATGGGCCCAGCCGCTCCGCGGCATGTGGGATCTTCCCGGACCGGGGCACGAACCCGTGTCCCCTGCATCGGCAGGCGGACTCTCAACCACCGCACCACCAGGGAAGCCCTTTGTATTTAATTTTTGATAGTTTGATTAATATGTGTCTTGGCATGTTTCTCCTTGGATTTATCCTGTATGGGACTCTCTGCACTTCCTGGACTTGATTAACTATTTCCTTTCTCATATTAAGGAAGTTTTCAACTATAACCTCTTCAAATATTTTCTCAGTTCCTTTCTTTTTCTCTTCTTCTTCTGGGACCCTTATAATTTTGAATGTTGGGGCATTTTATGTTGTCCCAGAGGTCTCTAAGACCGTCCTCAATTCTTTTCATTCTTTTTTCTTTATTCTGCTCTGCAGTAGTTATTTCCACTTTTTTATCTTCCAGGTCACTTATCCGTTCTTCTGCCTCAGTTATTCTGCTATTGATTCCTTCTAGAGAATTTTAAATTTCATTCATTGTGTTGTTCATCATTGTTTGTTTGCTCTTTAGTTCTTTTAAGTCCTTGTTAAACATTTCTTTTATTTTCTCCATTCTATTTCCAAGATTTTGGATCATCTTTACTATCATTACTCTGAATTCTTTTTCAGGTAGACTGCCTATTTCCTCTTCATTTGTCAATTCTGGTGGGTTTTTATCTTGCTCCTTCATCTGTTGTGTGTTTCTCTGTCTTCTCATTTTGCTTAACTTACTGTGTTTGGGGTCTCCTTTTCGTAGGCTGTAGGTTCGTAGTTCTAGTTGTTTATGGTGTCTGCCCCCAGTGGCTAAGGTTCATTCAATGGGTTGCATAGGCTTCTTGGTGGAGGAGACTAGTGCCTGTGTTCTGGTGGATGAGGCTGGATCTTAGCTTTCTGGTGGGCACGACCACATCCGGTGTGTGTTTTGGGGTGTCTGTGGACTTATTATGACCTTAGGCAGCCCCTCTGCTAATGAGTGGGATTATGTTCCTGTCTTGCTAGTTGTTTGGCATAGGGTGTCCATCACTGTAGCTTGCTGGTTGTTGAGTGGAGCTGGGTCTTGGCGTTGAGATGCAGGTCTCTGGGAGAGCTTTCGCTGTTTGATATTACATGGAGCCGGGAGATCTCTGGTGGACCAATGTCCTGAACTCGGCTCTCCCACCTCAGAGACACAGGCCTGACACTGGCTGGAGAACCAAGACCCTGTCAGCCACATGGCTCAGAAGAAAAGGGCGAAAAAAAATAAAGAAAGAAAGAAAAAAATTAAGTTATTAAGATAAAAAATAATTATTAAAAATTAAAAAAATTGTAAAAGCAATAAAAAAAGAAAAAAGAAAGAAGAGAGCAACCAAGCCAAAAAACAAATCCACCCATGACAATAAGTGCTAAAAACTATACTAAAAAAACAAAACAAAACAAAAAATGGACAGACAGAACCCTAGGACAAATGGTAAAAGCAAAGCTACACAGACAAATTTATTTACAACAGCCAGGACATGGAAGTAACCTGGTGTCCATTGACAGATGAATGGATAAAGAAGATGAGGCACATATATACAATGGGATATTACTCAGCCATAAAAAGAAACAAAATTGAGTTGATTGTAGTGAGGTGGATGGACCTAGAGTCTGTCATACAGAGTGATGTAAGTCAGAAAGAGAAAAACAAATACCGTATGCTAATGCCTGTATATGGAATCTAAAAAAAAAGAAAAAAAATGGTTCTGAAGGACCTAGGGGCAGGACAGGAATAAAGATGCAGACATCGAGAATGGACTTAGGACACAGGGAGGGGGAAGGGTAAGCTGGGACGAAGTGAGAGAATGGCCTGGACTTATATACACTACCAACCGTAAAATAGATAGTGGAAGCAGCTGTGTAGCACAGGGAGATCAGCTCCGTGCTTTGTGACCACCTAGAGGGTGGGATAGGGAGGGTGGGAGGGAGATGCAAGAGGGAGGAGTTATGGGGATATATGTATATGTATAACTGATTCACTTTGTTATAAAGCAGAAACTAATACACCATTGTAAAGCAATTATACTCCAATAAAGAATAAAAAAAAAAAACCTAACACACCATTGTAAAGCAATTATACTCCAATAAAGAGTACAAAAAGAAAATTCTATGGGGAAGGAGGACTCCATTCATTTGTATAGATGGCATCCGCTAGTCCTTTCTTTTCAGGGAGATTGATGTTATTGACTGTCATAAAATTTTTTCGACTACTTATTTTCTCCGGGTGTGCTATAGAATGTTCCACAATTGCCTAAGTGTTAAATGTAGAAACACAGTAAAATACAATTACTCAAACTCTCTGTCCTTCTTCGTTGGAAGCATGATGTTCTCTTGGATTCAGCCACCACCCCAATTTTTTCACCATCCCTTGGCTCTTCCAGCATGACTTTATAGGAGTGGAAACAAGAGGGGAGTCTGGTGTACTCATGATTCAGCTGTGGTTTTTTTGAGTCACATCAATGAAACATGCTTTAGAACAGCCGAACTAATAGATATGATGAGACTGCATGGGTTGAATGCCAAGTTTGATATATAATATTTCTTTTTTCCTCTCAATTTTCATAACTAACAAGTGATAAAATTTCAGCAATTCACTAAATGCCTGGCAGGGTTAATGTACCAATTATACCACTGGTGACATCAGGATGCTGGTGCATTAGACACATTTTGTTCAGTAGTTTTATAAGGCCACTTCCGATGGAGACGCTTAGAAATGAAGCATCAATGTACTGGTAAATGACCTAAGGGTAATTTAGTTATCCTGAGCATTCTTAAACATGTTTTCCTAATGGAAATTTTTATTGTGATGAGCATTGAACCACTTAGTATCGTTGCTATCATATTCCATTTGTCTGAATAAAAATATAGATGGCATTGAAAACAGGCATAATGCCTAATTAGCCTAATGCCACAATGGCTGACATCAATACAGTACTTAGGGAGAACTGGTTACGGTCGCCATAAAGCCAGTGTATCTTCTCTTTCCCAGACTTGAGGAGGTAAGCCTATTTTCTTTTTCTTTTTTTCTAGTTCAACAGTTTTAATTTTACAGCTGAGAGTGATGAAAAAAGGCTATCATATGTTTAAAATTACAAAGTTATTTAATAGCAGAACCAAGTCTAAATGTAAGCCTATTTTCAATTTAAAAGAAGAAACAATCATTCAAAGCAGGGCTTGCAAAAGGAATTTTCATTCTTAGTGAGGATCAGGATTACTTTCCCCACCAATTATATGACCTTTTAGGTGAAAAATGCCATCAACTTCTCCCCAGAGTGACGGAAAGTTATCATTGTCTATTCTTCAGGGGAATTAAATAGATTTTTTAAATGCTCCAGTGAGGTCACAGTTTTACTTTTATGCTCATAGAGCACCAGGGCTTGCAGATGCTGGCATTTCTGTGTTTTTCAGACAAGAGATAAGAACCCAAAGGAACACTTTTATTTATTTTATTTATTTATTTATGTTTTTTCAGAGGTATATAACATGTTTTAATTCTCTCGGAAGAATTTCTCTTCAATGGCTTGTTTTTCTTTCCTTCTTTTTTTTTTCATTTTCACCAACTTTTTATTTATTTATTTTTAATTATTATTTTTTATATCTTTATTGGAGTATAAATGCTTTACAATGGTGCATTAGTTTCTGCTTTATAACAAAGTGAATCAGTTATATATATACATATGTTCCCATATCTCTTCCAAGAACACTTTTAATTTGTAAGCAACTGCATTGTATAGTTCAGTTACTTTGAAATTCTGCCTAACACCCCCCTCCCCGACCCGTGTGTCCCCAAACTAAAGACAAATGCAAGACTCTATTGTTAAAAAAATGCCAACAACAACAACAACAAAAACAACAACAAACCAGGCAAGACATCCAGTCAAGTCTACCTTCCTAAGTATTCATGAATTCCAAAATCAAAATATGAACATAAGCGGTTTAAAAATAGTTTTCTTGGTTGACAGTAATTTCAGGGGCAAGCTGGAGAACTTTTGGACTCAGGGTGTGCATCAAAGTGAAAGTATTCAAGCCGGCTGTGTTTCCATGTTGGCCCATTGTGGCCTCTGGGCTGCCTCTAATTGTGTTGTATTTGTGAGTCAAACTGTCGTTTTTGTCTTAGCAAGCTGCACAATGGAGGCATTTGTTCTCAGTCTCCTGTCACCGCACTGCTTGTGTTCCAGGCCACTGTGCCCAAACTCTAACGGAGAAAAAGGAACCCACTTTAGAATGCTTTGAAGGGTCAGCAGGATTGCTGGACTTGGAGTAAAGCACTGACTTAATTTATATCCATTGGTTATTTTGAGAGCTTAGCTGTGTGTATGTTGTTTCTCAGCCACAAGGGGAGGAGCTACAGTATACTTGCAAAAATTATTTCTTTTGCCATGGGTGATATAGACTATGGTTTGAAAAAGTTCTGTTTATTCACCAGGGTTGTATTCTCAAGTGCAAGCATGAACTTCTACATTCCATTTGTTTCTAAGCCCTTTGATTTGTCTAAGTAAGTGAGGATTCTGAGAGGTAAATCTGTGCATTAGAAAGTTCAGACCATTTTCACCAGAACACAATAAAGAGGGGGAGAAAAAAAGATTGAGGAACACAGCATAAAACTTAGTTTACTGAAATCTCTCTATCCTTGCAGAAGGGATAAATGAATGTCTGGGTGCTGGTAACCCTTTTCTCAGGGTAGAGAAAGGCAGCCATTGAGTTCTCATTTAGGGCATCTCAGACGCTGAGAAAGGGGTTAAAGAGCTTTTGGCCAAGGTTTTTATTGCTGCTATGGGGCTGGTTTGGATAAACACTATGAATGCTGGGCTCCCACTGGCGGCTTTGTCAGGTTGTCACTAACCTTATTAGGGGCTTCTCTCTGTATTTGACCTTGGAATCATGGCCATGGCCACTTCCCTGCTCTAAGACAGCTCCTTCCACTGAGTCATTACTGACGTTAGAGTCAAACTGTCCTTCAGAGGAGAACAAACCACTTAACTCCAAGTGTGAGCTTGCTGAGCACAACTGTTTACAGACGTGTCAGTGACAGTGCAGCCTCTTGTATCCTAGGTGAAGATCATTCCTTAGTCACAAATTCCTTTTTTCAATTTCCCTTCTCCAGGGCACTCTCCCACTGGTTCTTTTCCAGCTGGTGATCTGACAAGTCTTCTTTCTCTTACAGCCAAGGCTAGAGTCCCCTCTCTACTTGAGCTTCTCTGTTAACTGGTAACTAAGGGAGTGGACAGTTCTTTAGGGATCTGGCAGTGGGTACTCAGGGTTTCACTCAAGCAAAACAAAAACTGTATCTGCCTCCAAAAACCTTGTATGGCTATGGCTTCTGGACCCCATGACAAGTTTCTCCCCTCTCCTGGATTTTCCCTTGAGCTTCAAGTTCGTTGACTTAGTCTACCAACCCTCTCTTTCTTTGCCCAATGACTCTTATTTATGTCTTCATCCTTGCTACTGTTTCATTTTCATTCTCCATAATTGGAATTCAAATGGAAACAACTCCTGCCTCAAGCAAAAATCATTTGCATACATGATGATAAAGAAAAGAGGCTGATTTTCTCTAACCTCTTAGAATCAGGGTCTTTATTTTTCATATTTCAGAAAAGTATTGAGAGGATTGCTTATCAGAATTTAGTTGGCCTTTAAAATTCCCTCATCTGTGAAAATGAAGGGATTAGAGCAAAGGATCTCATAAGGGTCTTTCTGGCGCTAAAAGTTTCCAATGCACTGATGATGCTCTGTCTCCTTGTGGGAGAGGACAGATGGATGCTCAGCTTTCATACTACTCATCTTTTTGATCAATGGGTTGAACATCTGTTTGGGATTTCTGATACCACTGCACTGCAATTCCCACTGCTCACCCTTTCAGCTGGCAGCAACAGAATTCCTCTCCAGAAAGCATCAGGCCTCTTGTCTCTGGAAGAGCTTTTTATTCTTATTATTTCCAAGAATATTATAAGAGCTAGTTTCCTTCATATTTCCTTTCTGAGACTGGGAAATCTATTTTGGGGTAATGGAGAAAAAAAAATATTCCTCTCAAGTAGCTCAAAAGAACAGAGATTTAATATCTAGTCATGGTATTAATTTATAAGATGAAATATAAATTTAAAAGGTAAAATTATATTTTGATTTATTTCTTCAAGGGAGAAGCGAACCTTTAAAAAAATAACAGAATTTATTTTTTTAATTGATTAGTTAGTTTTTTATTTTTGGCTGTATTGGGTCTTCGTTGCTGCACGCGGGCTTTCTCTAGTTGTCGCCAGCAGGGGCTGCTCTTCGTTGCGGTGCGTGGGCTTCTCATTGTCTGTCGTGGCTTCTCTTCTTGCAGAGCACAGGCTCTAGGCGCGCGGGCTTCGGTAGTTGTGGCACGTGGGCTCTAGAGGGGCAGGCTCAGTAGTTGTGGTGCACGGGCTTATGTTGCTCCGTGGCATGTGGGATATTCCTGAACCAGGGCTCGAACCCGTGTCCCCTGCATTGAGCAGGCGGATTCTTAACCACTGCGCTACCAGGGAAGCCCCAGACTTTTATCTATCTATCTATCTATCTATTTATTTATTTTGCAGTACGCGGGCCTCTCACTGTTGTGACCTCTCCCGTTGCGGAGCACGGGCTCTGGACGCGCAGGCTCAGCGGCCATGGCTCACGGGCCCAGCCGCTCCCCGGCATGTGGGATCCTCCCGGACCGGGGCACGAACTCGTGTCCTCTGCATTGGCAGGCGGACTCTCAACCACTGCGCCACAGGGAAGCCCCAGACTTTAGTTTTTAGAGTAGTTTTATGTGTACAGAAAAATTGAGCTGATAGTACAGGGAATTCCTGTATTACCCATCCCCCACCCCCCATTGCACCTATTGTTAACATCTTACAGCAGTGTGGTGCATTCGTTACAATTAATAAGAAATTATTATGAATTATAGTTATTAGTTATATTATTATTAGTTAAAGTCCAGTTTATTGAGATCTCCTTAGTTTAACCTAATGCTCCTTTTCTGTTCCAAGATCCCATTCAGGATACCACATTACATATTGTCATGCCTCCTAAGGCTCCTCTTGGCTGTGACAGTTCTTAGGCTTTCGTTGTTCTTGATGACCTTGATAGTTTTGAGGTGTATCGATTAGGTATACTGGAGGATACCCCTCTACTGAAATTTGTCTGATGGTTTTCTCATGATTAGATTGGGTTATATGTTTTTGAGAGGAAGATACAGAATAAAGTGCTGTTCTCATCACATCTGATCAAAGGTAATACCTTCAATATGACTTATCACTGTTGATGTGAATCTTGGTTGCCTGACTGAAATAGTGTTTGTCAGATTTCTCCAAGGAAGCCAACTAGTTTTAAACCTGTGTTGACTATTTCTTCAAATAAGAGTTCTAGATTTGGAAATTAATTTGGAAAATAGCATGAAGAAAGGGCCTCCAGCACAATGGAAACAAATTGAATAGTCATTTACCGAGACCACTCACCAAGAGAGATGAATTTTGTGTGTGTGTAGTTGACACACTGGGAGATAAAAAGGGAGGAAACAGAAGATGATCTTTTTCTCTGCGAAGTGTCAGCCCCAGGAAGGAATCACTGCCCTGTTGATCATGACTGTCAACTCAAATATTTCATTCTGGTCTGAGAGCCATTTAAAGAAGTTACCATCCAGGGGTACTCTCAGCATTTTGGAACACCTTGCTCAGGGAAGGAAGGAAAAGGCGTTTCCTAACCCTCGTCTGCATCTTTCTAGCCTGACTCTATCCAGGTTGATGGGATTGTGAAGCTTTCCCTGTGGGCTCAGGCTTGTTATTCTTATTTAAAATTGAGTGAAAGAAGTATTATGAAGAATAATTCAGGTATGTAGTTACTTAAATATCCTGTCACATATGTTAATATTAGTGAAAGTTAGGAAAATAACTTCCTTAACAGAATACAGATGTGACCTTATAATTAGGTATACTTTGTAGCATTTGAATTCTAAATACCACATATGTGAGTTTAGCCAAAGGAGTTCCCTTTAAATAAAACCCATTGTATAGATTAATGTGTATTTACATAATCTTTAGTGTTGTCCAAAATGATTTTTATACTAGTTATTTATATATTTCTCCATAAACTTTCTTCTCCTTTTGTCAATGAGTATTTACATTATTACTGGTTTGTGCATGCATGTATTGTACAATTTCCTTTTTCCTCCTCTGGCCCACATATACCAACACCATTTTCTTAGCCATTAGCACAGATGACAGGATCAAAAACATGATTTTCTTTACAGAATTGGGTACAAAGTAGGTACCTAATAAAGGTAGCTATTTTATTAATATTAAATGTAAATTATAAGTAATGTGAAAAATTCTGCTACTTTCTTAAAATTTCTTGGATCCATCCCTTCTTTAGTGTCACTGCTTCAGTTCTCATCCACATTTTCTCTGCTTTTCTTCAATCTATTAAGTGCCCTGCAGCCAGAGCTTGCCTTCTCAATATTAAATTTAATTATGTCCTTTATGCCTCCACTGTAACTTGTTCATATCTGCACATCACAATGCCTCTGGATTGCCATCACTAGTTTTTCGTCCTGCCTCCCCTACATGATGATGAGATCTCTGAGGGCAGGGACAGTGTCTCATTCACCTTGAATAACCCCCCGTACATTGTAGACTCAGTAACCATGTGCTGAATGAATGAGTGAATGAATGAGTATATTTGGAGGGTATCTGGTGGACATCTTCATGCATAGAGTAAAATACTGGCATCTGTTTTTGTTTTATTGCCCACCCTTCATGAGTCTTTTAAAAAAATCTTTGATGAACATTTTTTTTTAACATTTTCAAACATGGACGAAAGTAAGGAGAATACTATAATGAATCTCCACGTATCCAACCAGCTTAAAAAATCAGCAGCATTTTGCTACTTTTGTTTCACCTTATCTCCCATCCTACATTTTTTTGGTTTCATTTAGCTGGAGTATTTGAAAGAGAACACCAAACATTGTGTCATTAAAAAAATAATAAATTTATTTATTTTTGGCTGCGTTGGGTCTTTGTTGCTGTGCGCAGGTTTTCTCTAGTTGCGGCGAGCAGGGGCTACTCTTCATTGCAGCGCACGGGCTTCTCATTGCGGTGGCTTCTCTTGTTGCCGAGCACAGGCTCTAGGAACGCGGGCTTCAGTAGTTGTGGCTCGCAGTCTCTAGAGCGCAGGCTCAGTAGTTGTGGCACATGGGCTTAGTCGCTCCACAATATGTGGGATCTTCCCGGACCAGGGCTTGAACCCTTGTCCCCTGCATTGGCAGGAGGATTCTTAACCACTGTGCCACCAGGGAAGCCCCACTGTGTCATTTTACTTGTAAATATTTCATTATGCCTCTACCTAGTAAGTTCCGTTTTTTCCCACCATGCCATTATCATACCTCATTCATATAACTTAATACCAAATATCTAATTTTCATATTTTCCTGGTTTTTTTTTTTTTTTTTTTTTTACAGTTGATTTGTTCAAATCAGAACCCAAACAAGACCCGTACATTGCATTCGGTTATAGTGAGGCCTTGTTTAATCTTCACTTATAGGGGAGTGTGATTTATGTCAAAGATGGATAAATGATGGTCTGCATAAAAAGTTTATTTCTGCTTCACTTTTTCTCTGTTCTTCTTAAACATTTAATAACATTAGGCCTAGAATTAGCCATTTTCATGATCGAGCATTTTGGTTCATGTATGTGTTCATTCATTCAATAAGTACTTACTGAGTGCCTACTCAGTGTTAAGCACTGTTCTAGGCACAGAGTTTCAACAGTTAAAACCGCATCAGCAATCCCTACCTCATGGAGCTTGCATTCTGGTGGCTGGAGCCTCTGCAGGTGATAGCACTAGATTTGACCTGGAAGGGAGGAAAGGAAGTTCAGCAGTAAGTCCAGAAGATTTAACTGATGCAGATTTGGCATTTAGGAGCTAAGATATTATTAAGACTTGAAGTGTTTCGCAGTCGTCAGGTCCTTATTAGAGCATTATTTCCATTGCAGTTATTTCTCTCTAACTCCTATCCAAGCTGCCTGCCTACTCACTAGATGTATCTTCTTAAAACTCTGTTTTGATCATGTCATTTCCTTACCGAAAAACCTAAAGTATGACTCATACTCTGTCAATAAAGGTCAAACTGACTAGCTTGACACTTAAGACCTTGAAGTCTGAACTTAACTTATGTTTTCAATTTTATCTTTGTGTTTTGTTAACTCTGCTGCAGCCAGACTGGTCTTTTGAGCTTACCTTGAGTATCTGCTCTGTATCTTTACATTAGGCCAATAGTAATGCATTCTTCTTTGGGTCATTCTCTTCCCTTCCCTCCAATTTCTTTTCCTATTCTCTCTTTTTTCTCCAATTTATTTATTTATTTTTATTTATTTTTGGCAGCATTGGGTCTTCATGGCTGCATTGGGTATTCATTGCTGCGCGCAGACTTTCTCTATTTGCGGTGAGCAGGGGCTACTCTTTGTTGCGGTGCGCAGGCTTCTCATTGCGGTGGCTTCTCTTGTGGAGCATGGGCTCTAGGCGTGCGGGCTCAGTAGTTGTGACTCGTGGGCTCTAGAGCACAGGCTCAATAGTTGTGGTGCATGGGCTTAGTTGCTCCACAGCATGTGGGATCTTCCCAGACCAGGGCTGGAACCCGTGTCCCCTACATTGGCAGGTGGATTCTTAATTACTGTGCCACCAGGGAAGCCCTGTATTCTGTCTTCTTATCTATTTCAAAGCTCAGCACAAGTTTCATCACCTCAGTTAAAATTACACACCACCAAGCCATTTAATGCCCAGTCCACCAATGTGCCACTTAGTTTACCTTGCCTTCTTTTTTTTTTGCGGTACGCGGGCCTCTCACTGCTGTGGCCTCTCTCATTGCGGAGCACAGGCTCCGGACGCGCAGGCTCAGCGGCCATGGCTCACGGGCCCAGCCGCTCTGCGGCACGTGGGATCCTCCCGGACCGGGGCACGAACCTGCGTCCCCTGCATCGGCAGGCGGACTGTCAACCACTGCGCCACCAGGGAAGCCCCTTGCCTTCATTTATACCACCAGCTGTGGCTAAGACCTAGACTTTATAAACCAGAAAGCCCTGGATCTGATTTTCAGTCCAATCACTTATTAGTAATAGGGTCTTGCGGCAAGTCCCTTTATTTCTCAGAGTCTCACTCTCCTTGTCTTAGAATATAAATAAAGGATGATTTTCATGGGGCTGTTCTTTCCTTTTTAATATTTATTTATTTGGTTGCACTGAGTCTTAGTTGTGGCAGACAAGTTCCTTTGTTGTGGCTTGTGGGCTCCTTAGTTGCAGCTCGACAGCTTCTTAGTTGCAGCATGTGAACTCCCAGTTGTGGCATGCATGTGGGATCTAGCTCCCCGACCAGGAATCGAACCCAGGCCCTCAGCACTGGGAGCATGGAGTCCTTATCCAGTGTGCCACCAGAGAAGTCCCATGAGGCTGTTTCGAATAGTAATTGAGGTAATGTGTGTAAAGTAGTCAGTGCAATTTTTGGAACTTGGAAGCATTCTATAAGTGATGGTTTATTATTAGTTATTTTATTTTGTTTAATCACATCATCTCCAGCTTGACTGAAAGGCCTTTAAATAATTCCTTGTACACTGTTGATACTGCGTGTCATTTTGTAGGCAGTCATTTTTTTTAGATTTCTGACCTACCACTTTTAGCCCCTGGGGCTCCTACATAGTCATCTAAATATTGATCCACTTGTCCAGATATTGTTTTTAGTAGTCAGTTGTGACTGGACAGCTATAAGGTATGAACAGAAACATACACTGTGAAAAATGACTAGAACATGAAGGGAAAGCAACTGTAGCTATTATTCCTATATGAGGAGTTAAAATTAGGCCAAATGATTACATTAGTGAATCCTTGTCTTTATATGGGGTTTTCTATTAAGTTTAGGCAGGAAAGAGAGACGTTGAGAAACTGATGCTGAGAGATTCTGTCTTGTTAATATTTTATTTGTTGCAAATGGTTTTCCGAGTTGTTTCCTTGCCAACCTCAAAGCAAAACACTCTGCCTTGACAGAAGAAAAATCAGAGGTGTGTTATATTTCACCACAGGAAGCTATTCACAGTCAGAGGCCAGGAGAATCCAGTTGAATTGTGGATCTGGAGGAGGCCAAAAAAGTGCATTTTAAACCAAGCGAAGCACAAGACACTGCCTCATTAAGAGAGGAGTTACAGGCTCACAGTGAAGAGGTGATCGCGTAAATTGCTCTCAATTCTCTTGCAGAAGAATAAATGCGTATGCAGATGCCCAGGCCCTGGTTTTCAGTTTCAAAAGGAAATAATGTGTGTTCTGTCAGTGGAGCTCAAAGTATTCAAAGGCTCGACAGAACAGCCTGATGGGATCTGGATGCAGGGACTTCACGTAGTAGCTCTGTGTCAGTGGCAGTCTCTTGAAATTGGGACTAAAATTAAAAGTAGTTGAGTGCAACCAGTTCTAAGTGTCAGATGAAACACTTTGCTCAGTGTGTGGTGTACAACACTGATTTTCCTATTGTGTTCCGCATTGTTGGGTGAGATGTTGAATGAGGTCCCTGTGAGTGCATTCACGAATATGAGAGCTGGAAGGCAACTCCATCCATAATTACTGTTCTGAGATGTTATTGCCTATTTGCCTTGAACTTTAATTGGACAAGGTATTTGTGAACTTGCTTTATTCTTTTGACACCTGGAGGCGATGTTTTTCTTCTTTCAATTTGATTGGCCTTTTCCATGGAAACACCTTATGAATGCTTAAATGTTGTACTTTCTAAATTGGTGCTAAGGCACAGAGAGGATTGTTCACCAGAGAAAAAGTGGACTAGGGGAAGACTTTTTCTAAATGGTATTATGCAAACTATGTGATCTCTATGGTTACATTATGTGATTCTGAAGGAATTTGAAATGATGGTTCTGATTTAAGTGTCTGAATACCTCTCTGATTTTGGTAACTCCTAATAAGATTATGTGAGTGTGGACACTGCATCTGTTGAAACTTTAATCTTTTAATCTAGACATAGGGTAGGTCAAATAGATAAGGGCAGGGAAAGA
>NW_006781590.1:607661-610134 GCF_000442215.2 Lipotes vexillifer
AGCATTTGATAATGTGTGTACCGGAGAGGTCTCTTTTTGGGACTTCAAAGAGCCTCCTGGGAAAGTGACAATGCCTTGGCTCCATAGTGGCTCTAGAATAGTCCCATAATAAAAGATGCAAATAGGACACAGGAGCCAGGAAATTGCTTCACATAGGGCAGTGGTCTTCAAACTTTCACTTATATCAGAATCACTTGGAAGGCTCGCTAAAACACGTATTATTGGGCCCATTTCCTGAATTTCTAATTCAGAAGGTCTGGCGTACGGCCCAAGATTTTGCATCTCTTATAGGTTTCTAGGTGATGCTGATATACTGCTGGTCCTGGGATCTCTGAAATAAAGCAATGATTCTTGCCTTGTTCTCTCAAACTTTAATATGCAGAAGTTGTAAAAAGTGTAAAGTCAAAAAATTATACCAGAGTGAGGCTCAAGACTCTGTGATTTAAAAAATAAAAGCACCCTTAGTGATTGGTCTGTTGTAATTGGCCCAGGGACAGTGGTCTAGGGGCTCCAAGCCACTGGGACATCACTAACTCTTTAGTACTTGGGTACTTCATATTTTCATAACTATTTATAACTTGACTGTCAGTTAAAGACTGTTAGAGTTCTAATATGTCTTGAAGAGTAAGAGAAAATAAAATGGAAACATTACAATATTTGTTTTACAATATTTTTTTGTTTTTGTTTTATAATATTTTAATGGCCTAATGATATCATAGGCCAAATCACATCTTATGAAAATATGATATATTGTGATAAAATATGATGAACATTTAGCAAAACCTGATATAATATAATATAACAGGACTTTGGCCTGAAAAAGTTGGTAATCTCCTGATATCAAGTAAAATGTAAATAAATCAGATCTTTTAGAGGAGGCAGCAAGATATAATGAAAAAGAAGACTAAAAGAAAAAAAAAAGATGACTTTGGAGATGGACAGTTCCAGGCTTCAGCACTTAGAGCCTAGGCACATTACTTAACCTCTTTTCATCTGTGAAGGGGATTTAGTAATTCCTGTCTTACATGTCATGAAGAATAAATAGATAATATAAACAGAGAGACATATTGTGTTTAATAAATGGTAGTTATAGAAGGAAGAAGAAAAAATAGGACACAGGCACTTCTCATCTCTTAGTTTTTTTCATTGCAATTTAACTGGGACAAGAGATGCCTGTCCAGCTTAACATTCCTCGAACAGCAATTTCAACCAATGCTTTTGTATGAATTTGAGACTGACTCTGAAAGTAGACATCATCCCTCAAGTTTCTTTCATGTAAGAATTATGAATGTAACCCTTGAAGATATAAATTAAAACTAAGAAAATTTTAGACTGATTTTGGATATTGTGTAATAGAAAGCATGTCTTTCTTTGATTAAATAGGTATATGGTATATGCATACTTTCTAGAATGCTAAGAAAATTTAAACAGATGAGGTGAGTTTTTATATTTTGGCATGGTTAGGGACCATGAGGGCAAAAAAAATCAATGTTATATAATAACAATACTATATAATATTTAAGAGAGTAACTATATGTATGCATATAAAATGATTCTGGAAGTAGTGTGTTTCTTGTTAAGCCTGGTTATTCCAAGAACACCTTTCTCTTTACTTTTCTATGCTTTATATATAGAATATTCTTTGTACTTTATATGCTTTCACTTTTTAAAAATTTTTAATGAGAAGGAATAGATGAAACATTCAGCCAGGATTCTTGAAGAGACTTTAATGAAGAGGTAGTTTAAAGAGAAGTGAGTCAGGTTAAGGGAACCATCAAAGGGTGGTGAGGGACCATGGGGCAACCACCATCTCTCTTAGGCTAGATCTGAAAGAGGTGGTGGAAGCTGTGTGTACTAGAATGTAGAGGAGGGAACGTCTGATGGAAGCTATGGTGCTAGAGGAATGGAGCTACTGCCTGGATGTCAAAGCAGGGAGGGAACATGAAGAATACATACGTTAATCTCTCTCCGATTCTATTTTGGGATCTGTTGCTGGTGCATTCAACTGAGCAAACACAAATGGATGCCAGTGGGCAAGAGAGTTTGTGTGACACAGGGTAGGGGTCAACCTCACAGGATGAGAACAGGGCAGAGAAGAAAAATGAACAGACGGGAGCTCAGGGGTGCCTAGAAAATAACCAGCATGAGCAGTTATTTCTTTTGTAATAAATTTTTAAAAAACGAATTACCTTGAGGTAAAGTATGGAGAGAGGAAAATTAGATAAAATTTTGTATGTATGTAAAGGGGAAAATCAAGGAATTTGCTCTTGTTGTAGGACGAGTAAAGGGAAGTAGTGATAATGTTGGAAAAGGTTATTTTGAGTCAGATACACGATAAATGGTTTTTAATGACGGTTTCAAGATTATAGGCGATATTCACTGGATTTTAAAATAAATTAGAAAAGACTCTTTTCCAATCATTTCAAATTAAAAGGAAATCTGTAGAATATTATGAAATCCCAGATTGTAGGGA
>NW_006781590.1:610160-643671 GCF_000442215.2 Lipotes vexillifer
GGGAAAAGTAATGAAGACGGAAGATAGGATGTCATAGTGGAGAGGACATTGACTTAGGATCAGAGAAACAATGGCTAGAATCCTGGATCAGTGTTGAATAGTACCGTAAATTTGTGCAATATAGACTCTGAACTCATTCCTCGTGGACTAAATGTGCATAGTATCTCACATGGCTATTGTGAAATTAAATGAATAAACATATGTAAAATGCTTAGGACGAGGTTGACATGGCCTTCTGTCAATGGATGATGATACCTACCAGTTTTTGAGTGCCAAATTTCTGCCAGGTGCATTCTGCCTACTATCTCCAAGCCTCCAAGTAACCTCATTTCAGGAGAAGAACTCAGGCTCAGAGTAAGCCATTTGTGCAGGGCCTGTTGTTACCAAGTGGCAGAGTCAGGCCTTGAGGCCAGGCCAATATGATCCCAAAGCCAGGCCTCTTGCTGTTAAACTGCAGTTCACATCCTTTGGCCTTTTCTCCCATAAGGTGCAAATGCACTTATAATAGCTTCCTAAGAAAAGTCAAAGGATATAATTGTGTAGTAAGTTTTCTCTGAAAATATGTTCAGGAAAACTATTTAGGTTGATACTTCCAGGCTTCTCATGCAAACGTATAAAATGTTCGAATATTATGTATGAGGCAGCATAATTTCTAAATGGACAGACACACTAAAATCAAAGCCTGCTTTTGAAATGAAGCTAAATCATCTTAATCGTCCTCACTGTCGTTAACTACAGATTGTTCTGAATATCAAAGTCTGTCTATTTTAACTTCCATAAAGGGAATACTCAGGAGGACTTTGTGAATTTTCCTTATAGTTTTTAAAAATTGTGATGTAATTAGAGAAATATCAAAAACTTTTAAGAGGCTATAAACGTTCTAAGGAGAATAAACACAAAATAAAAGTGTAGGAATTAATAGTAGTAATGTATATCAGAGATAAAATACAATTAGAAAGAAGTTCCTTTTGACACGTGCAAGAAAAATTTTGAGGTACTTCTTAATGAGCTTAGCAAAGGATATGCATAGACTATGCAAAGAAAACTGAATACTCTTTTGGGAGATGAAAAGGGAGATTTGAATAAGGGATGGATAAGATGACAAATGATTGTTAGGATGTCAGTTCTTATCAAGTCTGTTTATAGACTGAATGTAATCCTAATAAGCCTCGTTGGACTTTAAGGAATTAAACTCTCAACAAATTGATACTAAGCTTCAATTGGAAAAGACACAGACATGAATATAAAAGTATATTCTGGAACCACAATGAGGAAGGATGTATCCTACCAGATGTAGGGACACTTGTAAATCAGCAAAAGTTAGGACTAAAGATAAGTGGAAGTGAAAAGAGATAAAAAGGATATGTATACACATATACTTGAATTATTATTTATAGAAATTTGACAATAATTTAAATGTCATTAAAAAGATAATGGCTAAGTAAATTATGAAACAGCACAGACTTGCAGATGTTAAAATGACATGTATGAACAGTAGACAGACACATGGGAAAATAATTATAAATAATAGGTAAAAAAGGAATACAATATTTTGTAATTATAATGTATGCCAGGTTTAAAGGAGAACATACTCATATTTGTGCTCGGTGTATGTTCACCTGTTTAAATGAGTATATATTCATATTCATAGATTTAAAAGAGAAAGAACATGAATAAATATATTTGTTGAATTCAGATAGTGGAATAAGAATGATTTTTGTTGTTCCTAAAATTATCTTAACTGTTTTTGTAATGTTTTAACAATAAAAGTTTTAATGTAGATTATGTAAACTTTTATATAGACTATGACTAAAGCATCAACCAAAGTGTATTGGCTAGATTATGTTTGTCATACGAAACTTGAACCAATAAAAAGTAATTCTGAAGTATGAACACAGAATTTAATCTTGTTCTCAATTATCTTGACCATCTCAAATCTACTAATGTTGCTTAAAGTTCCTTATGATTAGATGTACATTTTCATAATTTCTTAAATCTGTTCCTCTTATACATGCTATTTTTCCATATTTCCATCTACTCTGTTTTGCCTACTTTTCTGAGCTCTTGAAAGATTTACATTTTGGGGGTTGCTCTTTCACATTTATAATACAGTGACAATTTTCTTATTAACAAGTTTATCAGTGCCTACTACAAACCCATTTTTATTAGAAATGTAAAAGCTGTTCTTAAAGATAATTTGAAATTATTTCAGACTTATGTTTTCTTTTTTGTTCTTTTAGGTAAGTAACTGAACAGGGACATGAAGAACTGATATTTCAAATGACAACCATGTTACAAAAGGTACTTTTGGTATTTTAATATTACTGTAGAAGGAGCACTATAAAAAGACACAGAGGTTGGAATGTATAAGTTCTATTTTGGTAAAAATAATTTTTTGTGTAAACAGATTTAAAGATGTTATAGTTTTGATAATATTTTAATTATGAGAAATGTAATACCTGTATGATAGGACTTTTCTTTCTGAGTCTAGGAAATTATTGTAAGTATTATTTGGGAACGGAAAGATAAATAAATCGATCACTTTGTCAACATATTCATTGGTGCAATGAGGGAGGTGGGGGAAAGAAATTAGATGCAACAAAGTGAACACATTGAGATTTGTGCATCAAAGCTGTATGTTTTCTCCAAGGGCTTATGGTTTGTTTCCTGTGATCAAAAAATTATCTTCAGAATTGCTCATAAAATTGATTGCTCTAAACTTGTCAATAAGGAAATTTGATTTTGGATAATTCAAATAGATTGCATCAGTGTGGAGAATTCGCCAGATTCTGTTTATATGAAAAAAATTTAAATAAAAGGAGGGAGGGAAGAAGGAAATATTACACTTAAATAATAGAATATAGAGATCTTGGATATCTGTCACATGCATGATTTGGGGAAATATGATTCCTTTTTGAATCATATCTAGAAGAAAGTTATTGAAACTTATCTCGAAGAACCTCTTTATTTTCAAGAAGGAATCTTGAAAATATTATAGAAACCATGACATCTGGCTGAGAGGGAGACAATTGCACTATGAGCTATTAGATGAGCTGTGTGACTCCACTACCATTGACAATTATGCAGAAGACCAGTGACATTTAGATGCAATGAAGCATGTATTGTCCCTTTATACTAAATTAAAAATTCATTCCAATGAATAGAAGATATATGAGAATAGTAAAAGAGAAGAACTCAACTTGTCTGTATAAAACCGCAATTAAAAAAAATTCTAATCTTGCTGAAGGGGCTTATAAGAACTCAGGGCAGGTGCTATGAAGAGGCTTAATTTGAAGAGAAGTTAAAGGAAAAAAAAACATTAAGGAAATAACTTTACACCAAAAAGTTTATACTCTTCCAATGATGACCATTTAAGTAGCATGAATTTTCTCTACTTTGTGGCTATTTTTTTTTTCAAATTCTAATTCTGTTTATTTATTATTATTATTTTTTGTGGCTATTTTTTGAATGTCAAATGAGAATTAGGCAGCTTTATTAATACTGATAATGAGAGAGCAGTAATTAGCTTGGGCTATTTTTAGAAAGGGCAGATATTACCCGGTATTATTATATGAATATATTATGATACAATTTGCTTCACTTGAGATATCAGTGAGATTTCCAAGTGTAAATGCTAAGTTGGCAGTTGGATAGATAGATGAGTCTTAGAAACTCAGCAGAGATCTATGGTAGGTTTTGGAAAGCATTGTCTTACAGTTGGTAACTAAGACTGTGGAAACCAATGGGACCACTTTTGTAGAGATTATAGTACAATGAAGAACAGAGGACCAGTTCCAATACCTGAAGAAAAGGAGAGAATGATGAGTTGAGCTGGAGTGTCAAATGTTGCTGACAGGTCAAGGAAGATGAAGACTTCAGTAAACCCACTGAATTTTTCCACATAAAGGTCCTTAGTGACTTTGGCAAGGGAAGTTTTCTTGGAATGGTGGGGGCATATGCCATATTGGCGTGGGTTGAAGAATAAATAGGAGGTTAGGAGAAAAAGTTAGCAGAAAAGATGGTTCTTGTGAAAATTTTGTCTGTAAGTAAAAGTGGAGAGAATCCAGTAGCTGGACTGGGATGTTGGGATGACAGAGTTTCGAACATGTTTAAGTGTTAATGGGAACACTGCAGAGAAGGAAAGAGATTAAAGGCATGGGTTTCTGAGAAGGAAGGAAGGGATAGAGTCTCAGTGCAGGAAGGGGGATTACTCATAGCTGATGGGAGGAATCTGCCTCAACATAACTAAGGCAATGGCAGTAGGATATGTACAGACACAGATAGGGTTATAGACTTGGTAGGTAGTTTAGGGGAGTATCAACAAAGGTTTCTATTTTCTGTAGGTAGAGGGTGTGGTCAGAATAGTTAGTAGGGATTTGAGGAAATGCAAAGAGTTTGAAGTAGTGTTTGTGGAGAATGGGAGAAGGAAAGTTGCCCTGGGGACAGTGTTAGACTAGGTTGGTATTAATGACTGGGAATTTGTAATGGATGGGAATTAATGACTGTGTCATCGGATTCCCTGAATTTTGCTAGTGGACTTAAGCTTCCAGTCTGATTACAATTCTCAGTCAACCATTGTAGACCATGACAAGCCTTAGGTGGTTGAAGCATTTATTGAAACCTAATATATAATGATCTTCTCCCATAGAATTAAAATAGAGCCATATTTGAAGACATTAATCTAATTGTGGTGTTTTCCCTTAATTTGCATGAACATATGTGTGTTTATAAGTGTACTATATGCATGAATATTTCTTTCTAAAAATCAGAAATCAGATATTTGGCTTGGATGAAAGGGAAAAGAAAGATATTGAGTATTCTTTTCTCGGGTACTCATTTTTGGTGTGTGTCTCCTAATGACAGTATTTTTATGGTAAAATTTAAGAAACTGTTTGACCTTGAAGAAAAGATGACTTTTATTCTTAATTCAAAACTTATATCTTGTTTGCCATTACTGAAGAGAGCCTACTGTCCGAAGCTACTCAGGCATCATTTGTTTGGCATGTTCTTCCTACTCTGGTGCGCGTCCTTTGGATGGTCTAGTTAGATTGTGGAAGTATTAAACAGGTCCGAAGATGAAAGACTTCAGTTTGTTGACTTTGAATTATAAGAATGTTAATATGCTTATTTAACTAGAAACTCTAAATTTCTATTTCCCATTTTGATTTTTTAGACTGTTTACTTGAGAGTATAGGGCTTTTTATAAAACTGAAGAGACCTCTAGTTGAGGGACTTTCAGATGTTGTTTTAGCTGCAAAACCACACTGAAAAATAAAATCTGGCGTAAATAAAGATATGAAGAGAACTATTCTGGTTCCAGTAGGCATGGGGGACCTGGAGCCCACTTACTCAGGTCACCTCTTTCCCCTCCTCTTCACCCACTTTTGGGTAGGTCCCCTGAGACATCACCATTGACCGTCCATGAAACATTGCTTGAAAATTACAATTCTAGCTGGTCACAACTCTACTGAATTTCATTAAAATATAAAGTTCTTAACATAACTTAGCTGTGGCCTTAAGATAATTTTTCTCTCTCTAATAAAATAGGCAGGTTAGTGTTTACTTTGACCCAAAGTGTATAATTATCTTATATTGTTAATTTTAATGATAATATAATAGATACTGAATTTGGTCAAAGTAACTCCATAGAAACCACTGCTATTTATGTTGCAAATCTGATGTTTGAAAAGCCAGGCACTCAATTTAATTAATTCTGCAGGTCAGGATGACCAAAGTTCATAAACGGGGACCCCTTTACTAAATTCAGGAATAGAACTGTTCTTTATTGTCCTCAGAGGATGGACATAGGACTATGGCAGGGAGGATTTAACTGCCTTGGTCTTGAGTAGCCGCGAAAGTATGTTGTTATAAGTTACGAAGATGTTGTTCTTCTGTTAGGGTATGACTTTGTCTATGACTGACAGTATCCGTAGACATGGAATTGGATGTTTTCAAGAAAATAATAGTACCTTTTTGAAAACTAGAGCATGGATAAAGTAGGTATAAGGAATGGGCAAAAGAAAGCTAAAGTGGAGTATGTGGAACTTGCTAACAGAGTTATAAAGTCAAACTAATATGGGACAGTATTGAACATATGATTTGTGCCACATACAATGTCAAATTGTTTGGTTGAGTTATTTTTAACAGTCATAGCAACTGAATGAGGAAAATATTATGACTTGATTTTATATTCGATGAAATGAAGTCTCTTAGAGGTTAAACAATTTGTCCAACTCACACAGTGAGTTACCAGCAAATGTAGTGGGGTCAAAATTGAGATCCAGATCATTTTATTTCATCACCAAAGTGGCCTAGTGAAGTCAGATTCAACAGCCAGCTGGAACTAGAAGTAGCTGAAGTGAAGGCAATGTCCTAAACTGTTAGAGACGTAGCTAGAAGAGGGCTGATCCTCCACATCAGAGTGCTTCCCAGGAAGTTAAGTACCTCCAATAGCTCCATGAGAATGAAGTGATTCTGACAGTCCAATGACGGTTTGTATCCCTAAAATCTACTGCCTTTCTCATTGCCTCCAGACAATCCTTCCTCTGAATACTGTGGTGATTAGAGGACTGTCTCTTCAGGGCTCAGGTCACTTGGGGCTTATGCCACCAAGAGCTTTAGCACTGAGGTCAGATGGGAAAAACTCTAGCTGGCTGAGGACTCCCCATGATGTCCCCGTCTTGAGAGTCTGGCCATTGATGGAGAGAGCTTTGTCTTTTCATTCCAAGATTCATTTCCTGGGGAAGGAAAAGGAGCTCAGTTCTGGGTTGTGTCCTGACATCTTCTATTCAGGTGTTTATCCCTGAATCACACACTAAGATCTGTATCTCCTAGTATGTGAAATCTTGTTGTAGTTATGGAGAAGAAAGTAATGAAAGGAAATAAGAACAATTAAAAGAGTTAAGTTTGACATCATGTGAGCCAGATATAAAGTTTACAATCTTGAGTTTTTAAAAGGTTTTTTAAGGCTTGTTTAAAATGTGTAGGGTTACTGGGAGAAAATAGCGAAGACTAATAAACTTCTCAGATGTTAGGGAATAGAATACCCTGCACGGGCATGAACATTGATAATACGTGTACTTTCGTTTGTCTGTGATGTCAAACACATTTTTTATACTTCAGTGGTGTCAAGTTCTTATCTTTTGGTATAAATCAAATGTAATATTTGAGACTTTCCTACAGTGATGAAATATTGACCCTCTGTTCTGATCAATAATTATAACATAACTTGCTTTAATTTAGAAAACTCAAACCCTTAAGCTCTGTATCTTCTGGAATATTTTTTTTTCCTGGAGAACATATATAATTGGGAATAATGATAGAATTAGATTTGTTCATATTAACCCATTTAAGTGTAACTAACCGTCAAATCAAAGTGGCAGCTTTCTGGTCTCTCTCTCCTCAGCTAAATTTAATAGATATACTACCCTTGTGTTACTGTAATTGTATTTTACATACAGTTCTTGTGACTGAAGATAAGAATCTTTTTTCATTTCATCTTATTTCCTGTTTTGTTATATTTTGTTTTTGGATAAAGCTGTTTACAATAGGCATAAAAACCCTTTTTCTGTCTTCACTGTGAAAGAGCGGGAAAATGAAAACTCAGTAAACCAAAGTACTACTGAGTTTTCTGAAAGAAAAGAAGAGAAATTGGGGGTGGGGATGAACGTGTTCACTCTATGACAAGTTTTTTGGGAACTAATCCCTCACTCTGTGGTCAGTCTATGTACAACACAGACCGTGTAGAAAGAATTGATATCCGATAAAATGAACAAAGCTCTAATGAGCTAATTGATCACTTACTTTTCTCAAAGCAAAATTTGCCTTCCTCTCCCACAGTCCCTCCATTCAACTTGTATAAATTATTTGTAATTCAAGCAACGTTAGTAATTCTTTATTACAGCTACTATATTGGTCACATAATCAGGGGCACAACAGTAAAATTTGTGTTATTTTTATCAACCATATTCTTTAGTGTTTAAAATTTTGCAAACAAAGTAATAGTAGAGTAAGTATGTTCTTCTTGAGCATGTTAGAGAGCCTGTTTTTTTCTTTTTTTCACAAACATGAATCACAGCAATCTCCATGTCTGAGTCCACATGCTTAGAGGCAAAGCATATGAGAAAAGCAGGGCCTTACCCTGATCAGTGGACTGAAGCTGGAAATACTGATCTCACAGAAAAGATCATGCCCTTCTCAGCATGCATCTGGCCCTTTTCATTTTGCTTTCATCAGCTGGGGCTGTTCAATGGTGCAAAGAAAACATTGTAAAATGCTTACAGCTTTTGGAAGTGCTTCTGAACTCTTCAAATAATGATAAGAGTTGCAAATCTTATAGGAAGAGCCTATCACAGAAAAGCTTTATTCAACTCCACAGGGAATGGTGAACGCCAGTTAGTGCGAGCTGCTCTAAAGTAAAATACTTGTAAGAAGGGGATGCTGAAGTGTGCATTGTTGTAAAGCTTAAAGGGAACAAATGTTTGTTTCATTGCACATCTAAACCTTATCTGAAAAGGGTGTCTATGGCCGCCAGCAGAGGGAGAGTGAAATTCTGCAGATGGATAAAAAGGAACTTTCAACAACCTAGCTTAGCTCTTTGGCAAAAATCCAGTGCACTGGGAATTCTCCAGCAAAATGGGTTGAACTTGGCAAATCTGCAAATGTGCATATTTCTACTCAGAACAATCAGGCAAACACAGAGACTTCCAGAGGAACTAATTATCTTTTGTTTTTTTCACCTTAGAAAGAGGATAATATTTGGAAAATGATTAACTGCTAAGAGATTTTAGAAGCAACGTTTGAAAAATATTGAAAGAAAAACCTATATTTAGCCTTCTTCAAAAAAGTGTTTAATACCCATTTGTGCTCCCTAAATAATTTATCATAATTAACAGTAGTCCAAGCCATATGGTTTATAATTTGAAGATGTTTGTTTATTATTTGCTGTTTGCCTTTTAACTAAAAAAATTCTCTTTCATTCTTTCTTTTTTCTTGCTGCTTATTGCTGTAGTTTCATCGTTATGAAACCAATGCCATTATTTCTCTGTGTTTCTGTATGAAACAAACCCTGTTTACTGACTCAGATTATTTACATTACAGAAAAACAAGCTACAAAAGAGTAGAGATGAGTTTATCTCCAAAGAATATTTCCTAGAAAATATTGGCATGTATGTAAATGTTCTGATATATCAATATTAACATATATTATAGTATGTGTTTTATAGTATATGTGTTTGTATGAAAATATATGAGATGGGTGGATGATGGTCTTTCAGAACAAATTATTGTAGCAATTTAAAGTAATTGGACCTAAGTGTTTTAAATTCCAGTATACATATTTTAAGTATTTTTATCAAAAAAGTTAAATCATACAAAACAGTAGAGAGGACTGACTTATTTGAAATGTAAATCCTTGATTCTCACATTTTGTAGAATTTTTTAGTTACAGTTGTGGCATTACAAAATAATATTTAATGTGCTTAAAATAGGAACCTTAAAGAGAACATGCACTTTTGAGCGGGGACTGGTGGATAGAGTTTTTTAAATAAAATGAATAAATTTATATGTTCTGAGGTGGAAACATGGCCAAAGTAAAAGAAAAAAGAAAGTAAAGAAAGGCATAGAATACTATGATTGAATCTATTTCTGTGCCTGACCATAGTAAATATCTGAAGGACACTAAACTGTTAATGGTGGCTGCCTTTGGTAAATAGGACTCTGAGTAGACATAGGAGATTTTTATAAATACATTCTGTATTGTTTGGATCTTTTTTCATTGAGTGTGTATTAACACACACACACACACAACATATATTTATTTTTCTAAGGGAATATGTATATATTTTAAAGAGAATAGCATAGTGGAAAGACTACTAGACCTAACTTTGCTATTGAGTGTGTGACCATTTAAAAAAGTAAATAGATCTGCTTATTTTACATGATTATTATGAGAATCATTTGAAATTATGGATGAGGAAGAGATGAACTTTTTTGTTTTCAAATAGGGACACTGACAACTAGAAAATGTTGCAGTTCTATTGAGATAATTATGCTGAGAACTTTGCAGGAAGTGTAGAGTTAGGATGGTGTCAAGAGAGTAGCACTGACATAAAGTTATTTCTATTTGTAAATGTTACTCCAAAAGGACTGAAACTGGGGAGTCACAAAAGCATCCCTGTGACAGAGAAGACTGTATGTGGTGGAGTTACAAAATACATCATTAGCCGTTGTTAGTGAGTGGAAAAGTAATTAGCAATTAGAGTCCCCCTGCTCCCCCATAATATATGTAGAGTTTTGGTTTGGGTCCATCAGTTTCACTTACTATAAATCTACATTAAAATTCCATATGGTCTGTATCCTTCAGGAGCATGATAATAGGAAAACATATTAGGGGAAAAAAATGTACTGAACTGAATACTTACTGAAGTCTCTAACGTTTCTTCCAGATCTATAATTTTCTGATATAATAGGTCAATAAAGGATTGGAACAAGATGCACTATGTTGGCCCAGGTTACCTATGTAACAGTAGTACTAGTATTAGCTTGTGGTTAGAGTACTTTACATAGTTGTTCACATCTGTTGTTGCTAGCTCTTCCCATTGAAACTATCCACGTTATCTGATAACAGTCAAATAGTGCCCTATTAAATATTGCCTGAATAATAAATATTTATATAATATGACATATTTACATAAAATGTCTGTCATCGGCACTTCAGTATCTTTTTGCAGTACAATTTTATAGGAAAATGAAGCTTATTGTAAATGCTTTTGACCAGTGTAACTCCTTTCCCTGTTGAATAGGTAAAGTTATTATCATTCCCACTTTCTGAGCCAAGGTAGTTAAGATACTGAGAGAATAAGAGATTTGCTCAATATAATAATTCTTAATAAAAGTTTTAAAAAATGAATAAAATCTCTACCATTTTAAAAACAAAAAAGGTAAAAAGGAAGGAAAGGAGAGATAGCGGGAATGAGAGAATGAGAAAGACTTTCCAGTGTATCATGACTACTTTGTCAAGTCCAGATGAGCCCGTTAAATGGAATATTTTAATGTTGAAAATAGATTTTAGTTTGTACTTTTTAATTATTTTCCTAAAACATTGTTTTAGATCAGGATTAATTTTTTAATAATACCTTTTGAAAAGGATATGTTCTTGAATTTTCCCAGTTAGATTTTGGAGTCTGTATTTGAGTTCAACACTTTGAATTCTCTAAATGTTTAAAAAAATCTCTTCATATCCTTTATTCTCTTCATCTGTGTTGGCCTCGTCTGTAAATTTGTTAGACATGTATCATAAAACTCTTAAGATGTACCTATTTTTATTCAGTAGCTTGAAAGCCTTATTTGGAAACCACAGAGAAGTTGTAGTGTGGAGTTTGAAAAGAGATCCAAGTCTTATAAACATGGGGCAGCTCATTATGAAATTTAGATATAATAGCATCTTCAAGATATTTTTTCTGTATTTATGTTTTCTTGTATTAGGGAACTTTCACTGTTGCTTGTTTTATGTTGTTTTCAATGGAAATGTTTTATTGCAGTAATAGCTGACATCTTTAGTGTTTACTTCATGCTAAGGACCTCAGGCACATCATACCCTTTTTTTTTTTTTTTTGGCCACACTACACGGCATGGGGGATCTTAGTTCCCCTACCAGGGATTGAACCTGCACCCCCTGCAGGGGAAGCACAGTCTTAACCACTGGACCACCAGGGAAGTCCCAGGTGCATCATACTTTGAGGTAGACTTTTATTCCCATTTTGTAGAAGTGGAAACCAAGGCTTAGCATGGTTATTGACTTGTTTGGGTCACATCAATTGTGGCATAGCTAGGCTTCAAATCCACACCTGTCTGATTTCAAAACTCATGACTTTAATCACAAAATCAAACTGCAACCTATGTATCTAAATACATAGATAACTTTCATATGTAAACATAATAAGGAAATATCCATTTGTGTTACTTTAATTACATCCAGTCATTGATAGAATTAACATAGGGTAAGATGAGATGTGATTGTATAGGGTTTCTAATGTGAACTACAATCTGATTGCACATCTGCTTACTTTTATTTCTGTAACCTGACGGGGGAAAGGCTCCAGCACATGTGTATTCAGATCGGGAAGGAGTAGCACCTGCTGTTTCCTAAAATTTAGAGCTTTTGGGGGCCTTAGAGAGCTAGTCCAACCCCTGTTTTTTTGGTTTTTTTTTGTTTTTTTACATTCGAATCCCCAAATCACGGTTGAAATGATAGTCTAGGAAGAACAGAATGTTTCTTCTGTTGGAGGAGAGATCTGTTGAGGATACATGAAGGAACATGTGAATTTGAAGATGTGAATACTATTTTTTGAAAGCTTAATGCAACACAGTCTTCATATTAATGGTAATGACTGGTACTTCTGGGACTGAGTCCCAACGACTGCGGTCTTCTGAATAGTTACTAGAAAATACATCTAGACTAAAGTTTGTGGCTAAATATGGGGTCTGTATTTTCTGATTTTCCCAAGACAGTAAGTCTATGACTTCTAGTGAATAGAACTGAGTTACAAAAATTAGATTTCGATTTCTTCTCTAGTTATTATTTCTCTTTCTACTTCCTTGTGTGTTTTCTAGAGAAAGCTCTTTTGGAGCCAGAGTCTTGTCTGTTTCCTTAACCTCAGGATCCTCAGTGCCTTGAAGCTTATGATGGGAGCTCAGTAATCATATTGGGTTAAACAAATAAATGGTAAATGCCAAACTAGATTTAAAGAAGTTTTTACCAAGAATATGAAGTTTGAGAGGAAAATTAGTCTCCAAAGAGACTTTTCTTAAAAGGATAGGTTAAAATTGTCAAAGAAGAATATAGGTTGGAGTGTATTTGTACAGTAATGTGACTGAGAGTAAACGCGTCAACTTTCTGCTAAGACTGTACTCTCATTAATGGTCAAGATTGAGTCACTTTCATACCTTCCATTCCTAGCACAAGGTCTGACACACTAAAAAGGTAAAAAACGAAAACCTCAATAGGCGTTTGTCAGATAAGTGAATAAATGAGTATGTGTGAGAACATCTTCAACCGTTATAAAAGCATCAGGATTTCCATTCAATGTATTTTAATGAGTAATTCAATGATCAAATTACATGTATCCTTACTATATATAAAGTACTGTTATAGCACTTCAGTGGAATTAAGATGACTTAAACAGGGCTCTGCTTTTAAGGAACATACAATCATAAAGGAAATATACAGGGGCAACTTAAATTCCAATTCCAAAAATGCTGTGGGAGCAGAGAGGAGGGAAGGTTTGAGTAAAGGACAGTGGGTATTTCAGAAAAAAGGAAAAGCATGTGCAAAGGCACAAGGGTGTGTGCAACATGCCGATTCCAGAATGGCAAGTAATTCAGGATAGCTAGTCCTCAGGGCTTGTGCACAAAACAAGTCTGAGTAGAGGGCCCAAGAGTCACACAACTGCTTTCAGCTACCATCTTTCTGCCAAAGCACCAAACGCCACTAGAAAACAGAACTCATAAAAGTCTCTTTATGGATAGCTCTCTTGGATGTAAACCCACTTCCCATATCATATTACATCCAGGTCAGTTCTACAAGCTTTTGATGCTCCCAGCTTCCAATGTTGGTTCTCATTCTCCTATTTTAGATTTTGCTTCATAACTTTAGATTTGATGCATCCTATCCTCCACCCTCCACCACCAGCACTGCCATGGGTGGCACTCCTGCTGTTGGTACTAACTGGAGGACCACGTGAGACAAAAAATTAGAAAAAAATGGGTGGGGCTCAGATCACAGGGGACCTATCTTCCATGTGTTAGATGTTGAGGGTCTGGTGAGAAAAAAGTAGCATTAGCAATAAATTCCAGCTGTTTGGTTGTTATGGTATGTTGTAAGATGCCACAGATCTTGGGGAATCCATCATGGTTCTGTACTGAATACTTACTTTGTAGGCTCAGAAACTATGTTTGTCAGCACATCAAGAATAGAGCAGTCTCAGGGGTGAATTCATATTAACTGAGCTCGCAGAAAGTGATGTATAAAACAGGATTCCACTGTATTGTCAAGGCATTTGAATAGTAGTGCTAACATGAGTATGGTATTCTAACTTTAAAAGCAACTGAAATTATATGGGAACCAAATATTAACAGAAGGTTTTTTTTTTTAAATTTATTTATTTATGGCTGTGTTGGGTCTTCGTTTCTGTGCAGGGGCTTTCTCTAGTTGTGGCAAGCGGGGGCCACTCTTCATCGCCGTGCACGGGCCCCTCCCTGTCGCGGCCTCTCTTGTTGTGGAGCACAGGCTCCAGACGCGCAGGCTCAGTAGTTGTGGCTCACGGGCCTAGTTGCTCCACGGCATGTGGGATCTTCCCAGACCAGGACTCGAACCTGTGTCCCCTGCATTAGCAGGCAGATTCTCAACCACTGCGCCACCAGGGAAGTCCAACAGAAGGTTTTTACATAAGCATGAGACCAGAGGAAGAGGAAGATAATTATATAATTTAATTGCCAATGGCATCAACCTAGTATCCCAAGGTACCATCTGCATAAAAAGGATTAGGTGGCTAGCAGGGTAGGGATGCAGATGACGTAGGGCCAGTGCATCACTTCCCTTGCTTGGACTGGCACTGTCCACATCTTTCTTCTCTGACTCTGCTTAACCTGTGAGGCCACTGCTGCCCAGACTGTCATCCAGTCAGAGCATTCTCCTCATTAGCAATGTATTCAGGAGGTGAACAGGTTTTATTTCATGGGCCACCTCTGGTTGATTGGAATTGGCTGCCTAGAGCAGTCTTGAGAAGGACTCCAAGACTCAGACAAGCTCGGTGGACTAGAGTGCCTGGGAGATTGTGGTTGAAGAATGCTCTGGGCTCCGGGAGGGGAGGGTAGACATAATTCAATATATTTGCCTTCCCTGCATTAATTATTCCTATTATGTACAGTACCTGAAAGACCATAAGCAGAAAAGTGACATCATCAGATTTTCCTTTAAGGAGGGACCAAGATGATCAAGTCACCTGCCCAGATTTGTTGCACGCAGCATCACTGAGTGTAAGCTACTTGGCTGGGAGCAGCCGAGGGACATGGCAGAAACATCTAACCTGAAACACTGGTTTTCTGTGGTTACCTTCAGCATGATGGCATCTGTTGTCCAAGTGAATATACTATTATTCCTGTTTGAAGAATAAATTGAAACATATTAAAAAATCTTGGCCTTGTTCAGCAAAGCTGAGGGACTTTTTAAATTCGGTCAACACTCCTCAATTATAAAGTGGAAAATTCTTGCTTAATTCTGAGTAACGGTTAATTGAAAGACAAGTTCATCATATTTTATGGCTGAAATCTACTTGTGCCTTTTAATTTGAATACTACTTAGTATTACTCAGACCATTCCACTAAGTGCTTTTAATCCTCACTACCTCACTTCCATGTTCACATCTAAAGATTTATAGTTTTGTTTGTTGCTTTATTTCATTAGTAAGTGAAATCAATTTGATAGAAGACTATTTAATTGATAAAGAGAGTCATTTTTATGTTTTGCTGTGGGTGGGATTGGGTAGCCCCGGACTGTAGCATTAACAGACAGTACACTTCACTGACAGGGTTGAGACTCTTTCTTGAGCAGCTTTTTTTTCTTTTTCCTGGACATAGGAGCTTTTTTAATGACTAGAGTCTCATTTGCCTGTTAAAAGAGTATTTTTTAAATGTTATCTCTAAGGTACTTGGCTTAGGCATATAATTTATTGTAAGACATGGTTAGTTTTGTAAGTAACTACAAACTAGTAGGCTTGGGCCTTTTATGAGCCAGGTGCTTTTTATGTGCTAGACACTTTGTGGATGTAATTTTGCATCCCCACATCTGAGTTTTGAGGGAACATTATTATTTTTTTTTTTCCTTGCGTTATGCGGGCCTCTCACTGTTGTGGCCTCTCCCATTTGCGGAGCACAGGCTCCGGACGCGCAGGCTCAGTGGCCATGGCTCACGGGCCCAGCCGCTCCGCGGCACGTGGGATCTTCCCGAAACGGGGCACGAACCCGCGTCTCCTGCATCGGCAGGCGGACTCTCAAGCACTGCGCCACCAGGGAAGCCCTGAGGGAACATTATTAATATTCACTTTTGAAATGTGCATTATAAGAAATGCACATTATAAGAGATCAAATAATTTGCTCAAGTTTAGACAGCCAAAAATGGTATTTAAATTTGAACCCAGGCCTGTTTTAATGACAAAGCCTACCGTCATTGTAACTACATAGGAACATATGTGAGGGAATACAGTTTGCAAAATACAATAATTTGAATGTTATTCGTGCTGTTGTTCCCAAAGGACTCTGTAGGGTGTAAACTGATTGATACTATTTACATTCTCTCTCAAAATCTTTTAACCTGAAGATTATGCCACATTATAACAAATAAAATGAAAAAGCATGGCAGTAATACTAATGATATTATCTGCTGTCTTCTTAGTGTTTTGCGTTTTATATTTATGTTGCTTGGCATGCCAAAATAATTATTGGCTTTGGATTGCAACTGATTTTTTGTATTCCTTATTTTTTAATTCTTTAATTTTCATGCCAATTATTTTCTGTTTTTGAAAAATTGTTAAAGTTTTTCATGGCAATTTATTTTCCTATGTTCCTATCTGTTCTTTAACTGGCTACTTCTGGAACTGGGATTAGTGTTTGCTTATCGTCATTTCTGCATAATTATTTAAGTCTATATAATGCTAATCAGTGGTAGCAACATGCTCTGCTTATTTGACCCCCCATTACTTATGCTCACTATTTTTAAAATTAATTTTTATTGGAGTATAGTAGCTTTACAGTGTTGTGTTATATGCTCGCTCTTGAGTTTCTATTTTCTTACACTTTGTATTTAGTAAATATTTACCATTTTCTCCATGCAAATGCCCTTTTGGATTGACCAAAATGGAACTCTTCCTAGCTTAGTAGAAATGTCTTAGTATACTGGGATATGCATATCAGTATTGTCTGCTGGCTTTAGCTCCATATTGAAAATTGGCAGAAGCATTTTTTATTTTATTTTTTATTTGTAAAAATTTTAGTGAAATATAGTTGATTTACAATGTTGTGTTAATTTTTTCTGTATAGGAAAGTGACTCAGTTTTTTATATATATATATATATATATATTCGTTTTCATATTCTTTTCCACTATGGTTTGTTACAGAATATTGAATAGTTCCCTGTGCTATACAGTAGGACCTTGTTGTTTATCCACCCTATATATAATAGTTTGCATCTGTTAATCCCAAACTTACATTCTTTCCCCCCCTCCCTGCCCCTTGGCAACCACAAGTCTATTCTCTATATCTGTGAGTCTGTTTTTGTTTCATAGATTGTTGATTTGTACCATACTTAGATTCCACATATAAGTGATATCATATGGTATTTGTCTTTCTCTTTCTGACTTACTTCGCTTAGTATGATAATCTCTAGGTCCATCCATATTGCTTTGCAAATGGCATTATTTCATTCTTTTTGATGGCTAATATTACATTATACACACACACACACACACACACCCCACATCTTTTTTCATTCATCTGTCGATGGACATTTAGGTTGTTTCCATGTCTTGTCTATTGTAAATAGTGCTACTATGAATGTAGGGATGCATGTATCTTTTCGAATTAGAGTTTTGTCTGGGTATATCCCCAGGAGTGGGATTGCTGGATCATATGGCAACTCCTTTTTTAGTTTTTTGAGGAACCTCCATACTGTTTTCCATAATGGCTGCACCAATTTATGATTCCACCAACAGTGTAAGAGGGTTCCCTTTTCTCCATACTCTCTCCAGCATTTGTTATTTGTAGACTTTTTAATGATGGCCATTCTGACTGGTGTGAGTTGGTACCTCATTGTAGTTTTGATTTGCATTTCTCTAATAATTAGTGATGTTGATCACCTTTTCTTGTGAGAAGCATCTTTTATATTAAATGGTTTTATAGGTGACATTGAAGACTTGTAGTAACTATATGGAAGTGTAGTTTATACTTCCATTAGCTTTAGTCAGGTTTCATTTCTTTATCACAGATATTTTCCTTTGTAAGTATTAACTATGCTTTTAAAAAACAAACGGTATTTTTAAATAAATAGAAAACTTATGTTCACTCACTGATTGTCATTAACGTTGGTTGAAATCCAACCCTTCAAGTGAGGAAATAAAGCAATTAGTTTACTTTATGAAAGCCAATAGAGGATAATTAATGTAACTAATTTGAAAATATATTGAATTATTTTTAACATATACCTAAATCCTAACAATTTGAGATGCATAGAGCTTTTATTCTCTTTATTTTTCCTAAGACAAATGAAATAAGTGCATTACCAAATAGAATTCCCTTAGCAAAAAATAACAAGTAGAAAATTCATAAACCAGCATTTTGCTCATACTTCTGTAATAGGGAATAATCCTTTGTTTGCTTTAATCGTATTAAGCGTCTTGCTAATGCTTGCAAATGTAGCTAAGTGTAGCCAAACTAAAGTTCTAGTTGGGAAATAAAAAAATGAACTTTAAGGGGCTTCCCTGGTGGCTCAGTGGTTAAGAATCCGTCTGCCAATGCAGGGGACACGGGTTCACGCCCTGGTGTCGGAAGATCCTATGTGCCGCGGGGCAACTAAGCCTATGTGCCACAACTACTGAGCCCACATGCCACAACTACTGAAGCCCACACGCCTAGAGCCCGTGCTCCGCAACAAGAGAAGCTACCACAATGAGAAGCCTGTGCACCGCAATGAAGAGTAGCCCCCCCTTGCCGCAATTAGAGAAGAAGCGTGTGTGCAGCAACGAAGACCAAACGCAGCCAAAAAATAAAATAAATAAAAATTAAAAAAAAGAACCTTAAATGCATTAAGATGTCTGCCATCAATGAAGATTGAACATCTTAATGAAAAAATTATTTGTCTAGATAAGAAATATTTTAATAAATGAATCTGTCAATCTGCTTATAGTTTTTCCTCATGCAGATATTAACAACATTTATTTTGTTTTAGAGTAGAATAATAAAATTTTAGAACTTTAGGTCTCCTGGAAAGGACCTTTACAGATCATTCAGTCCAGTGATCTTATTTTAAGTGCTGTAGAAGTGAAGGTTCTCCACCTGGCTGGTTAGTGGCAAAGCTAGGTTTAGACCTCACATCTTCCACCTCTAAGCTCAGAATGTTGTTCCTCACTCAGTGCTACCTCTGATTATGGTATATAATATCCACTAAACCTTTTATTTGACACAAAGTCAGGCTGCATTTCTAACACTGAGGAGACTCAGTTCAATTTTCTTTCCTCAAATATCTGTAAAATACATTATGTGCTGGCAACAACTCCTGAGATGGTGTCAGGTGAGAGACATGATCTCATGACATTTGAGTGGGAAATGTCAATATATACATACACCTTCCCACAGCCAAACAAAATGTGTTCCCTATGGAAAAGCAATTAGCTAAGAGATAATAAATGTTTCCAAAAAATTACACACATATCAGAGGATATAGAATGTAACAGTAAAAAAAGAAAGATTTATTTTTTATTAAGAGCTATGCTTTTAAAATCTGAACAAAGTAAAACAATCTTAAAGGATTTTTGATTACTAACAATTATGTATTATTTTCAGTTATGAATAACAATTTCAGCATTAATATTTTAAATTCTCTTGGATTTTTTTTAAGGATTTACCATCTTGGTTATAAATAGCGTGCAAACTGGCACAGAGAAGCCATTTATTTGCTTACCTTTCTCAGAGATACAGGGTGTATAGATTTTGATTCTGCCATCAAAGATGGTCTGTTCTATTCTTATATAATCAAATTGTCATGTTTACTTTGTAGACTTTCCTTAATTCTGGCTATACCTTATTGCACACACACATGCTTAAGGATCAAGAATTCTCCCTTCCACCCTCCCTCCCTTTCTGTTTAATATTGCTTTAAACACCAAATATAAAATTGTTAAATTTTACATTTAAAACCCTACCTTAAAACAAAACTTTGGCTTGTATAGCTCAGGGATTTCTGGTTAAAAAATATTCAGGGGATCTTATTTACTTAAATATATTATCAGACGGTTTTAATGGTGATTAGTCCAAATGAATAATTCTAAGTATCATTTTCTTATGAGAAAATTTTCTGCATTAGCTTTCTTTCATTCTTTTTATAGTCACTATTATGTGCTCTGATTCAGAGTTGAGTAAAAGTATGTTGAGAAATGTGAGATACCATTTCTCTAATTTTTATCAGATTTTTAAGAGTGACTTTAAATACAATTCCACGTTTATTCATTTCCCTCCATTTGTTCATATGTTTAAAAGTTTGTTGCCACGGCAACAGCAATTCAGCTCTCATTCATTTGTCCTTGTATTCATCTGCCTGGGGACTGTCATCTGACACTCAGCAAAGGGGACAGAAGTCTGATCTGGAAGTCGGAAAACTGGGGTGCTAGTTCTAGCTCCAGTGCTGTTTAATCGTGTGGCCTTGAACACCTAACCAACATCTCTGGGCCTCAGTTTCCTGAGTTGTTAAATTAAGACGTAGGACTGGATGATTTTTAAGGTCCTTTTTAGTTCAAATATTGTCAATTCATGAAATTGTAGGGCTACTCTAATTGATCTTGCGAATGTCCAAATATACCAGTCTCTAGAGCCCTTGATTTCCTTTAACTGGTCAGTTAGAGAGGGAAGACTGGTTCTCATTTTTAGGATTTTTGAGGAGAGTAAGCAATTTTTGGGTAGCTCTGTATGGGGTTGTATTTGTACTTGTCCTGATCTCTGTAAGTTTTTTAGTGGTTGGTCTTGCAATCCTATTTTTCATGGAGCCCAAGGGTTCTAGCATCTGTGCTCATGATGGCACATCTAGTTCTGCGACCAGGTTCTTTACTATCCCTATGAGCCATAGTTAAAATAAAATGATAAAATAATTGACAAGGAATATTCACTAACTCTGAAATCCTGTTCAATATATGTAGCCCAACTAGGATTTATGTTGGCAAACTTTGAACTTTAACAGTGTTCTCAGTTAAGGCTCAGTAGTAAAGTAATACAAAGAAGTAAAAGAGGACTTAAAGACATTTGAGTAGGAAAAACTCACTTCTTCTGTGTGTCTCCTTTACTACTCACACAGAACAGTTGATACTTCCGGTCACCAAATGTGTCGGGTTTTTCCCCCACACCAAGTAGTTGTGCTCCACTAGCTTAGTGTCCCACGATTTAACTGAAGTCTGACAATATTCACCTGGAGACAGTGTCGGATCCCACACGTTAAGGGCTCAGTTCTACAAGACTGCCCCCACCAGTCAGATGCCTATGTCAAGCCCAGGTTGTTACCTGTGCTTCTGACCTAGAAACTATAAATTGCAGGTTCCCACAACTCCCTCCTCTGGTTTGATTGATTTGCTAGGGTGGGTCATAGAACTCAGGAAAACAGTTTACTTACTATTTGCTGGTTTACTATAAAAGGATATGATAAAGAATACAGATGAACATACAGATGGAAGAGATGCGTAGGACAAGCTTTGTGGGAAGGGGAGAGGAGTTTCCATCCTCTCTTCCAGCATCTCCATGTATTCACCAACCAGATTTGGGGCACTCCAAATCCCCTACTTTTTTTTTTTTTTTTTTTTTTTGCGGTACGCGGGCCTCTCACTGTTGTGGCCTCTCCCGCTGCGGAGCACAGGCTCCGGACGCGCAGGCTCAGTGGCCATGGCTCACGGGCCCAGACGCTCCGCGGCATGTGGGATCTTCCCGGACCGGGGCACGAACCCGTGTCCCCTGCATCGGCAGGCAGACTCTCAACCACTGCGCCACCAGGGAAGCCCCAAATCCCCTACTTTTAAACTTCATCATGTAGTATCATTCTTCATGAACTCCATTTCCAGGCCCTCTCCTCTCTCTGGAGAGTGGGGATGAGGTGGGGCTGAAAATAACAAGCTTCTAATCAAGGCTTGGTCTTTCTGGTGACCAGCCTCCATCCAGGACCCCACTAAGAGTCACCTCTTTAGGACAAGAGGCACTCCTGTCACACAGGAAATTCCAAATTGGTGGCAGGATTTGGGGCCAAAGACCAAATATTAGAACAGAAGGATTACCTTCTTCTGCTCTGCTCTTATCATTTACATGGGTTTTAGGAGCTCTGTGCCAGGAGCCAGTGGTAGAGACCAATATATATATTTTCTATTATCTCGCAAAACTAAAGTGCATATTGAATAAAGTGTAGTTTGCTTAGGAATATTTGAGATAGTAGCAAAGACTGCTCAACCAGGTGTGACACAGTCAGAGATGGGGTGAACCACTTATTTTGAGCAAAGGTTTCATAAAGAGCTTGCTTACTTGGAGTTTCAAAAAGAAGGTTTTGAAGTTTGATGGTGACTTAATACATTAATCAATTCGGACAGTTCAATATCAATGTTGTATTTTAGTTAAGTATGACCAAACCCTGAAAAAAACAGCTATAATTAAAAATGACTGTGAATATGAATATTAATACATTGTCACTGACACCAAACTAGCAAAACTCAAGACGCAGTAGCAAAGGGAACAGAGTTCTTGTCTTAGGTTGTTTCCCCTTTTTCAAGTATTATAAAGGATAAGTTTTTCTTTAAAAAAAAAGAAAAACATTCTTACATAATGCTAAGATTATTTTTCTAACCACAAAGAAAATAATTCCTTGAATTTATTGTTAGAATGGCATAGATTTAAATGTCACAAGATAAGTAGTTCTAAAATGGAAGTGCAGTTTCATTAACTCTAGTGGACACATTATTCTATTTCTTGACATTTTTGTATTTTAGCATTTAATAGCACTAGATTCAAAGCCATTCCCACTTAACACATAGTACTAAACTAGAGATCAGAGAAATGAAATTTATTTATTTTCCAACACTTTAAATAATTGCTGTAGAAGATAATAATGAAGAGTTTTTTGGCCTCTCACTACTCTGGCCTCTCCCATCGCGGAGCACAGGCTCCGGGCGCGCAGGCTCAGTGGCCATGGCTCACGGGCCCAGCCACTCCGCGACATGTGGGATCTTCCCAGACCGGGGCACAACAAACCCATGTCCCCTGCATCGGCAGGCGGGCTCTCAACCACTGCGCCACCAGGGAAGCCCAATAATGGAGAGTTTTAAAAAATGTATTTAATGCTGTTGCCTCTTTGCCTGTCCAAATTAAATGCTAAAACAATCGCTCTATTAGACGGTGTGTTGTGGGTACTTAAACTGCTAACTAAAATGTTAAACTCTGTAGTAATGGAATTACTTTTGGAAGCTGATTATTAGCTGATTATTAAGGTAATTGTTGCTGTATTGTTTTAAAAGAGCATTGGGCTAATAAAATTCCAACAGGGGCTTCCCTGGTGGCGCAGTGGTTGAGAGTCCGCCTGGCGATGCAGGGGCCACGGGTTCGTGCCCCGGTCCGGGAGGATCCCACATGCCGCGGAGCGGCTAGGCCTGTGAGCCACGGCCGCTGAGCCTGCGCGTCCGGAACCTGTGCTCTGCAACGGGAGAGGCCACAACAGTGAGAGGCCCGCGTACCGCAAAAAAAAAAAAAAAAAATTCCAACAAATAGCAAGCTCAAGTAATAAATGAAGTTGGGGGAGAATAAGATGAACTAGGTATTTCTGAGAAGAAAAAGCACTGTCTTTTGCAAATATGAATTAGATATTAAGTAAAAAATGTTCATGACTGCTCTAAAATTAGAATGTTCATTTTCAATATTCCAAAGGGGCAAGTGCTGAGATTTGAACAAAATGGGAACCAAAATATTAACATTATGTCATCTCTTGAATAAAGCTGTAAAAAAAAAGAATTGGTTACTTTTGCTATGTTGTTAAGATATTTTAGATATTGGAATAGAGAGGAGTGAGGAATTTGGAAAGGAATACAATGAAACGCCCAAATTCTAGGAATTTGATTCAAACCAAAAGGAAATGATCTCTTAAATTCAGCACAGATTTAAAAATAATTATTCTTCCAGTTGTGAAACATCTTAGTCACACCTCTGTTTTAATGACCCCCAAAATAATCCTATAAGTCTTGGTGTAAAAAATGAAAGGATGATATGTTAAAATGATTTTTTCCTATTTATTAAAAAAATCTTTTTTTCCATTTTATTGAGAAATAATTGGCATACATCACTGTGTAAGTTTTAGGCATACAGCATGATGGTTTGATTTACATATATTACAAAATGATTAGCACAATAGTTTCAGCTTACATTCATCTTCTCTTATGGATACAATAAAAAGAAAATAAGGAAAAAATTCTCCTTGTGATAAGAGCTCTTATAATTTGCTTTCTGAACAATTTTTCTATATAACATACAACAGTGTTAGCTATATTCATCATGTTGTACATGACATCCCTAGTACTTATTTATCTTATAACTGGAAGTTTGTACCTTTTGACCACCTTCCTCCAATTCCCCCTCACCACACACTTCATGTCTGGTATCTAGAAGTCTGAACTCTTTTTCTATGAGCTTTTTTTTTTTTTAAATTGCACATATTAGTGAGATCATACAGTATTTATCTTTCTCTGTCTGATTTATTTCATTTGACATAATGCCTTCAAGATCCATCCATGTTGTCACAAATTCTTGTTTTTTATGGTTGAATAATATTCCATAGTATATATTTATACTACAACTTTTTTTTTTGAGAGGCATTTATCATCTATTTCTTTGTTTATCACACCAGATCCAAATGTCTATCCCAGTCTCCCAGTTCATCCCACCCAACACCCTGCTTCCCCCTTGGTATCCATATGTTTGTTCGTTACATCTATACTACAACTTCTTTATTCATTCATCGGTTGATGGACGCTTATGTTGTTTCCATGTCTTGCCTATTGAAAATAATGCTGCAGTGAACAAGGAGGTGCACATATCTTTTAGAGTTAGTGTTTTTGTTTTCTTTGGATATATTCCCGGAAGTGGAACTGCTGAATCATGGTAGTTCTATTTTTTTTTTTTTTTTTTTTTTTGCGGTACGCGGGCCTCTCACTGTTGTGGCCTCTGCCGTTGCGGAGCACAGGCTCCGGACGCGCAGGCTCAGCGGCCATGGCTCACGGGCCCAGCCGCTCCGCGGCACGTGGGATCCTCCCAGACCGGGGCACGAACCCGTGTCCCCTGCATCGGCAGGCGGACTCTCAACCACTGCGCCACCAGGGAAGCCCCTCAAAGGAATTTTTAATTAATAAAATCCATTGGTTATAGTATACTGTAAACATTTTGGGATTACTTTAGTGGAATAAACTTGGAAGAACTTTGAGAGATTATTCAGAAGACTTAGCTGGTACAGAATATAAAATTAATTAACATTGTAGAGCATGAAATAAGTTTCTTTCCTGTACTTCCCTGGTAATCAGTCTATTCTTCCGCTCTTGACTGGACCTATTGTCAGCTAAGAGAGAAAGTTTGTAGTGATCATGAAAAGAAAATACAGTGTTACTTTGCTTTTAATAGAATAGTTGCAAGTAAAGTCAGCTATTAGTTTGTGTTCTGGGCTCCTACAAAACAATTTCAGAAATAACTTCTTTGAACCTTTTCTGTCAGTCAACAGTGTGTCTTTCCTGTGGGCTGCACATCAGAATCATTAAAAAAGTTCAGAGACTTGGATTCTGTGCCTGGAGAACCTGGTTCAGTAGATTTCAGTAGGGTCAGCATGAATATGTTTAAACAAAACAAAATGAAGCATAAAACCCCCTCTAGTCATTTTGATGTGTAGCCTAGATTGAGAATGACTGGGCTGTATGTACAAACCACTGAGGTTATGAAGAAATAAGATATCAGGCTGGTCCTCACATTGTTTACTCTCTGAAAGAGCTGAGTCTACTTTTTTTTTTTAATTTAATTTATTTTTTTTATACAGCAGGTACTTATTAGTCATCCATTTAATGCACATCAGTGTATACATGTCAATCCCAATCTCCCAATTCATCACACCACCATCCCCACCCCCCATGGCTTTTCCCCCTTAGTGTCCATACTTTAGTTCTCTACATCTGTGTCTCAGCTTCTGCCCTGCAAAGTGGTGCATCTGTACCATTTTTCTAGGTTCCACATACATGCGTTAATATACGATATTTGTTTTTCTTTTTCTGACTTACTTCACTCTGTATGACAGTCTCTAGATCCATCCGCGTCTCAACAAATGACCCAATATCGTTCCTTTTTATGGCTGAGTAATATTCCATTGTATATATGTACCACAACTTCTTTATCCATTCGTCTGTTGATGGGCATTTAGGTTGCTTCCATGACCCGGCTATTGTAAATAGTGCTGCAATGAACGTTGGGGTGCATGTGTCTTTTTGAATTATGGTTTTCTCTGGGTATATGGTTTTCTCTGGTATATATCTCACACCTCACTGGTGTGAGGTAATACCTCATTGTAGTTGTGATTTGCATTTCTCTAATAATTAGTGATGTTGAGCAGCTTTACATGTGCCTCTTGGCCATCTGTATGTCTTCTTTGGAGAAATGTCTATTTAGGTATTCTGACCATTTTTGGATTGGGTTGTTTGTTTCTCTAATATGGAGCTGCATGAGCTGTTTATATATTTTGGAGATTAATCATTTGTCCGTTGATTCATTTGCGAATATTTTCTCCCATTCTGAGGGTTGTCTTTTCATCTTGTTTATGGTTTCCTTTGCTGTGAAAAGCTTTTAAGGTTCATTAGGTCCCATTTGTGTACTTTTGTTTTTATTTCCATTATGCAACGAGGTGGATCAAAAAAGATCTTGCTGTGATTTATGTCAAAGAGTATTCTTCCTATGTTTTCCTCTAAGAGTTTTACAGCGTCCGGTCTTAAATTTAGGTCTTTAATCCATTTTGAGTCTATTTTTGTGTATGGTGTTAGGGAGTGTTCTAATTTCATTCTTTTACATGGGGCTTTCCAGTTTTCCCAGCACCACTTGATTGGTCTGTTCATATTTTCTATTTCTTCCTGCTTCAGTCTTGGAAGGTTATACCTTTCTAAGAATTTGTTCATTACTTCCAGGTTGTCCATTTTATTGGCATAGAGTTGCTTGTAGTAATCTCTCATGACTCTGTATTTCTGCAGTGTTAGTTGTTACTTCTCCTTTTTCATTTCTAATTCTATTGATGTGACTGTTCTCCCTTTTTTGCTTGGTGAGTCTGGCTAATGGTTTATCAATTTTGTGTATCTTCTCAAAGAACCAGCTTTTAGTTTTATTGATCTTTGCTATTGTTTTCTTTGTTTCTATTTCTTTTATTTCTGCTCTGATCTTTATGATTTCTTTCCTTCTGCTAACTTTGGGTTTTGTTTGTTCTTCTTTCTCTAATTCCTTTAGGTGTAAGTTTAGACTGTTTATTTGAGGTTTTTCTTGTTTCTTGTTTCTTGAGGTAGGCTTGTATAGTATAGCTATAAACTTCCCTCTTAGAACTGCTTTTGCTGCATCCCATAGGTTTGGGATCGTTGTGTTTTCCTTGTCATTTGTCTCTAGGTATTTTTTGATTTCCTCAGTGATCTCTTTGTTATTTAGTAACGTATTTTTTAGCCTCCTTGTGTTTGTGTTTTTAACTTTTTTCCCCCTGGAATTTATTTCTAATCTCATAGCGTTGTGGTCAGAAAAGATGCTGGATATGATTTCAATGTTCTTAAATTTACTGAGGCTTGATTTGTGACCCAAGATGTGATCTATCCTGGAGAATGTTCCCTGTGCACTTGAGAAGAAAGTGTAATCTGCTGTTTTTGGATGGAACATCCTATAAATATCAATTCAATCAATCTGTCCTTTGTGTCATTTAAAGCTTGTGTTTCTGTGTTTATTTTCATTTTGGACGATCTGTCCATTGGTGTAAGTGAGGTGTTAAAGTCCCCCACTATTATTGTGTTACTGTCGATTTCCTCTTTTATAGTTGTTAGCAGTTGCTTTATGTATTGATGTGCTGCTCTGTTGGGTGCATATATATTTATAATTGTTATATCTTCTTCTTGGATTGATTCCTTGATCATTATGTAGTGTCCTTCCTTGTCTCTTGTAACATCCTTTATTTTAAAGTGTATTTTATCTGATATGAGTATTGCTACTCCAGATTTCTTTTGATTTCCATTTGCATGGAATATCTTTTTCCATCCCCTCTCTTTGAGTCTGTATGTGTCCCTAGGTCTGAAGTGGGTGTCTTGTAGACAGCATATGTATGGGTCTTGTTTTTGTATCCATTCAGCAAGCCTGTTTCTCTTGGTTGGAGCATTTAATCCTTTCACGTTTAAGGTAATTATCGATATGTTTGTTCCTATGACCATTTTCTTCATGTTTTGGGTTTGTTTTTGTAGGTCCCTTTCTTCTCTTGTGTTTCCCACTTAGAGAAGTTCTGTTTGCATTTGTTGTAGAGCTGGTTTGGTGGTGCTGAATTTTCTTAGCTTTTGCTTGTCTGTAACGCTTTTGAGTTCTCCATCTGAATGAGATCCTTGGTGGCTAGAGTTATCTTGGTTGTAGGTTCTTCCCTTTCATCACTTTAAGTACATCATGCCACTCCCTTCTGGGTTGTAGAGTTTCTGCGGAGAATCAGCTGTTAACCTTATGGGAGTTCCCTTGTATATTATTTATCGTTTTTCCCTTGCTGCCTTCAATAATATTTCTGTCTTTAATTTTGTCAATTTGATTACTGTGTGTCTCGGCTTGTTTCTCCTTGGGTTTATCCTGTATGGGACTTTCTGCACTTCCTGGACTTGGGTGGCTATTTCCTTTCCCATGTTAGGGAAGTTTTCGACTATAATCTCTTCAAATATTTTCTTTGTTCCTTTCTCTCTCTCTTCTCCTTCTGGGACCCCTATAATGCGAATGTTTTTGCATTTAATGTTGTCCCAGAGGTCTCTTAGGCTGTCTTCATTTCTTTTCATTCTTTTTTCTTTAGTCTGTTCTGCAGCAGTGAATTCCACCATTCTGTCTTCCAGGTCACTTATCTGTTCTTCTGCCTCAGTTATTCTGCTATTGATTCCTTCTAGTGTAGTTTTCATTTCAGTTATTGTATTGTTCATCTCTGTTTGTTTGTTCTTTAATTCTTCTAGGCCTTTGTTAAACATTCCTTGCATCATCTCGATCTTTGCCTTAATTCTTTTTCCGAGGTCCCGGGTCATCTTCACCATCATTATTCTAAATTCTTTTTCTGGAAGATTCCCTATCTCCATTTCATTTAGTTGTTTTTCTGGGGTTTTATCTTTTTCCTTCATCTGGTACATAGCCCTCTGCCTTTTCATCTTGTCTATCTTTCTGTGAATGTGGTTTTTGTTCCACAGGCTGCAGGGTTGTAGTTCTTCTTGCTTCTGCTGTCTGCCCTCTGGTGGATGAGGCTATCTAAGAGGATTGTCAGAGTCTACTTTTTAAAATGGATAAAATACTTATTTTTCTAATAGAAAAGATATTTTTCTGTCATGAGCTCTCATCCCACATGTTGATAGTTTTTATATTTATTGTCTAAGGCTCTACCATGCCAGGAATACAAGGGTAAAGAACAGGCCGATTGATTGATTCAACTATGTCAGAATAAATTGTCAAAGATATGAAATGGGCAGGAGAGAATACTTGGTGTCTGTTCAGTGCAGTGCTACGCGTTATCAAGCAGACCTTCCTGGAGTTATCTGATTTTATAAGAGTTTGCATATTTAATTTTCTTTCCAGGCCATTTTACAACTTTGTGGAGGTAGAAGTTAATTTGTATTAAACTGATAGGAATGCAAATGATTCTTTTCCATAGAAATGCTAATAGATTTTGTCCAGTATGAATACATTTAATTTCTGTTTTATAGAAAAGATAATCCAAAACATAATATTTTATTGCCAACAGGATATTAACCAGTTTCGCATATACTAGCAAATTATTTCAGCATTTAGCATACATAGTGGTCCACGTATAAGTCTGTTCTTCTAATCCTCCTTTGAACCAGTTTTAACATCTTACTGATCTTGTCATTGATTAGCTATATGAAATCTTTGACATGTATTATCTAATATTTGAATGATAGTTATGATTTTATCGTTTTGAAAATTGTGCTTTCTCAAGTGTAAATCCCTGCATGACTTAGATTTGCCTTTGGAAAGGATTTCTCATCACGGATATTTCTATACCTGCTGCTCTTCCAACTGCTGGCAGTTTTCTCACTTCTCACTACCTGGCAATGGAGCTGGAGATAGGATATATATCCCCCTTGCCCATCACTGCTTCTTTCATAAGTTGAGGTGATTCCTTCTCTGATATCACACAGAAACAATTCATAAAATCATCTACCCTGTCTTTTTCTGAAAAATCTATTCTGGCAGATTTATTGACAAAAATCAACTATCCTGCATCTTTTAATTACATCATAATCATTCTTAGCTATAGTCTTTTGCTAAGCTATGGTCATAAACCCCATCACATTCACTGGAGAAACGTTCTTTGCTACCATGGCAACAGGCGAACTATGTCAAAGTTATATATAAATTGTACTTATTTCTTTGACCTCTTCTGTGGAGATGTGACTTTGCTCTTGAAACAATTCAGAGATATCCTCTCTTGCTTTCCAGACCGATAAACCTTCTCATACCAATGATCAGCGCCAATGTAAGGTGATCTCTAGATACTCTTCATATTTGATTAAGAAGGTCCCTGCTATGCCATTAGCCTATAAAATTTAGAAGCATTTTCTGATGTTCTAATAGTCTTGTACGTTCATTCTGATTTAAAAAAAAATCAAAAAATAAATGTATATGTACACTTTTAGAAATATCAAAAAAAAGTTTGTCAAAGAATAGACTCATGTGTGAGAACATATTTATTAAGTTTTAAAATAATATATAGAGAAAAGAATAATATATTGGAGTTCAGAATAAAACAGTTGCTGCGTTTTTTTGTACTAGCTTTTGCAGTAATTATAATTGACAGGAGGAAGTACCTTTCATTTTCCTAAGCTGATGCAATTAGGAAATGTTTTAAATAGGAAAAATATATACTCATGTAATTAGCACTTATGATAGAAAACACAAATGACACTATGAGATGTTTCCATTATCAATCATTAAAATATACATTTTACTTAAAACACCTAATGTAGAATTTTTTGGAATAGCAATTGTTATGGGCTGAACTGTGTCCCCTCCAACTTCATATGTTGAAGACCTAAGCTCCGGTACTTCAGAATGTGACTGTATTTGTAGATAGAGCTTTAAAGAGATAATTAAAGTGAGGTCGTTAGGGTGGGTCCTAGTCCAGTACGACTGTTGTCTTTGTGAGAAGAGATTAAGACACAGGCGTACCCATAGGGAAAACCATTTGAAAATTGAAAATCCATGAAGAAGATAGCTATCTATAAGCCAAGGAGAGAGGCTTCAGAAAAAAACAACCCTGCCTACACTTGATTTTGGACTTCTGGCCTCCAGAATTGTGACAAAATACATCTCTCTTGTTTAAGATACCCAGTCTTAAGTTTTTTTTTTTTTTTCATTGAGTTCAAGGTGGGATAAGGAACCACATATATTAAAGTCTGTAAGTAGGTTAATTTGTGCTTACCAGTCAGCATTTATTTGGCTTATTTTTTTGGTCAAAGTCAACTTCTGATTTTAGGAAGTCCCTGATTTATACTACTAGGTATCTCTTCATTTAAAAGTGATTGGCATACTATTTATTCTTTAGACATATGTCTATTCTAACCAGGGTTTGCCATGATAAAAACAAATTGTTTTTAGGATTATGAAAATAATGAGAAATGAGGAGAACTTTGTGGGAAGGGAGATCCTGAACTAGTAGGATTGCTGTGACAAATATTCATACTGTTCTTAGGATTCAGTCTGTAATTGTGTTCATGTTCAGTCATTGAGTTAATCCTTCTTTTTTGTTTCTGTCATGACCAACCTAGGCACTAGCCAGCTGGCCAAGCTGATTTTCCCCTAAGAAATCTTCCATTTCTTCACCTCAAATGAGTGTCTCTAGGTGAATGCAGTGACAAATGAGTCTGGGTTACAATGAGCGATTGTCCTTGCATCCATCGGCAGGCTCTCATCTAACCATCTGTGCTGCAGACTCAACCTTGATTCTCACTCTCTGATGACCACAAGTCTAGTGATATCCTTCTATGGGATGAAGACTGGCATAATGGCCTGTTCTCTCTTGTTCCCAGAAAGTAGCGGCCTATACAGATGTTGGAAGAACTCTCCTATACCCAGTTTACAATGAGTTAGACATTGCCCAGTAAGGAGACTGTGATAGACGCTCTGACTCATGAAAGGTAGTCTCTGAGTGACTGGCGACTAGCAGAATAATGCACTTTTTGCTTCTGGGCCCATAAAAGGGAGTGGGTGAAAAAGATGTTGCTGAAGGAGTAGAGGAATAGAGTATTTGGGGGTGGAAGTTCTTATCAGAATGGGAGCTTATCTTTGTACAGTCATTTTCCTGATTATTGAAAATGTTCAAGTGTTGTTTACGGTGCTACCTGTGAATACCAAGCAGAGGAGTTTGGGTAAGAGTGGGGGAGAGAGAAGGCTGGATTGCGCTGTGTATGGGGGAAAAAGAGTGATGTAAGTGATAAAGGACAACAGACAGGAATAGTAAGTGGGGTCTCCATTTACAAGTGTACAACGTCTTAGCAGGGAAACTATATTAAGCAAGGATTGAGAATAACTGCCAGGATTTGGTCAGAGCACAAGTGGAATAGGACACCGAGGCTTCAAGATATCAGGTGTAGATGAGCAGGAATTTTGATGATTTGTAACAGTACTTTAGTCCTTTCCTCTTGGTGATGATAAGAACTTTTAAACCCATTGTGGAGTCTGCATGTGACTAGGGAGACAGCCTGGTGCAGATGATAGGGGGACATTTCTGGGAAAGTGCTTGAGCAGAGCAGAGCCTTGGAGGCCAGAGTCTTAGTGGTTGGAAATAGAGAGGCTGGCACCCTACAAAATTGGTCTTACCCTCAATCCCATTTTATCATAGGCTCACAGCATAAATCCATGGGGATCCAAGAAGTCCTATGTCTTTTGTAAATTAATGACAAGCTTGATTGCATACTACTTATTTTATGTACAGTTCCAGGATTTCTACTTTAACCAGTTCCACAAAGGCTCCTCCCTCGTTTGAAGGAACTGCAGGTTGGTCTTGATGCCTTGACTAGAGAATCATGTGATAATTCCATCAGACAGCATCCCATACTGATTTATATCCCCAATCCTGGTATCTCTATCTTAATAGGAATTGCACATTTTTTACAGACAAAATTAATTTTCATTCATATTTGGGAGTTGTCATGGAATCAAACAATGAAGTTTAGAGTGACTCTAAGAAATTGGAAATTGCAGCTTAATATAGGTGCTGAAGATTCAGTTTAATTCATATGTAAAAAGACAATAGAATATCATAGTGTTCCCACTGCTAAGAACTAGTTATTTATCAGTGAGTGTTAATTTGTTGTTTAATAAGTGCAAGGGTCAGACTCTAGCCTGATAATGATAAAGATAAAACACTTGGGGCTTCCCTGGTGGCGCAGTTGTTGAGAGTCCGCCTGCCGATGCAGGGGACACGGGTTCGTG
>NW_006781590.1:643882-644745 GCF_000442215.2 Lipotes vexillifer
AAAAAAAAAAAAAAAAAAAAGATAAAACACTTGGCTGAAATGCTGAACAGCTTTAAATGAGCTAGCCTCATTCTCATGTCTGTAGGTGTGGCTTTCTGCCTACAAAGGATATAAGGTTTAGTGTTAATCCAAAGTTTAAGTTGTTTGTAATCAGATTTAGTAGAATATTTTAAGGCCAGTGAGAAAGAAAACTTCTTGAAAGTATTTTCCAGATTACTGCATATAATTTCACTCTTCAAAAACCTTTTTCAATTAGTTTTTAAAGTGGTTTCATACTAGATAAGATTAAAGTTTCCCTAATGTAAAGCTAAAGGAAAATGATGTGCTAGTAAAAAACTTTAGTAAAATTGCCAATGTAATTTTCCTTCATTTAATTAAAGGAGTTAACTTCATGTAACCTTTGATATTCTCCTATTTCTTCCTATATTCAGGAAAATGTAAATATCAGTTAATTGATTATTCAACACTCAATTTCCTCTTTCATCTTTGCTTTCTTAAGCATACCTTTTTCCATTTTCTTTATAATTTCCACGGTACAGTAGAAAGAAGAATGGATCAGGAGTTAAGGGATATGACTCATGAATAAATTAATTGAAAAAATCCGATCATTTTGGATATAGGCAGAAAAATTTGAATATGGAGAGGCAAATTAGGTGATATTAAGAGATTACTGTTAATTTTGTTAGATATGATACCAGTTCATGGTTATGTAAGCAAGTGTTCTTATGGTTTAGAGATGCATACTAAAAGATTTAGTGATGAATTGCCAGGATGCCTATGTCTGGAATTTGCTTTAAAATACTTTGCCAAAGAATAAAAAAACTTATATGAAGCCAGTGTTAATAATTGTTAAATCTAGGGAA
>NW_006781590.1:644787-654794 GCF_000442215.2 Lipotes vexillifer
ATATGGGCGTTCACTTTACAAATCTCTCTCTGCTTTTTGTGTGTCTGAAATTTTTCATAATAGAAAGTTAAGTAAAAACAAACCTAGAGACAGGTACTTGATATTGGACCTGCGCTCTGGATATGTCAATGAGCCCTCCTGATTCTCAGTTTCTCCAACTTAAAATTTTACAAAAAGGCATTTTACAGTGAGTGTTAATATAATTGACATGAAGGAACTCTGAAGAAAGTAGAAAGTGATTCCATAAATAAGGTACAGGTTATTAAATAATCACTTAACTTTGTGAAAATAATTTTTTTAAAAATAGAAAACTGAAAAATTATGATAGATCTAAAGGAGATTGACTAATAGGATGGCCATCTGGAAATGATGTCATATTAGAGTGGCCAAAGACCCTGGGGAGATTTAGCCTACAGGAAGGATGGTTGGGGGAGTTGGGGCCTGTTTGTTTCTTTTGAATATTTGAAGAGCTGTGGAAAGAGAATCACTGTAGTCCTGGAAGGCAGAATGGGACCAGTTTATGGGAGAATAAAGTGGAAGGTTTGGGTTCAGAATTTGGAAGGACTTCTTAATGAGAATTTTCTTCAAATAGAATTTAATTATCTTGTAAAATAAGACTATTTCTGTGTGAAGCTTTCAGTGGAAGCTAGTGACCTACTATCGACCCCCGCTGAGGTGTTTCTGTCTTTAAATGGGAGGTTAGATCCTCTCGAGCCCTGAGAAACCTTCCAGCTGTCTGTGGTTGCATTGATCCTTGTCGCTCCATATCATTCTATTTTTCATTTTATCCAAGACATTACTCTCTCTCAACATTCTTTTCTTCTCCCTCTGGCCTCCTAATTCATCTCTACTTGAATTTTTTGTCAACATCTCTATTTTTTCAGGGTTTAAGTCAGTTCATTGGTATTTTATTAGATACCATTATCATATTTTCTCTTTCTGCCATTAAAGTTCACTATCAATCCACCTCTTTCCTTTTCCCAGTATTTATTTCTTCATATTTTGTTGAACACATAGTTATATATTAGGAAGATGATGTAAAATTAACTTATAATAAATAACTATTGAGCATTTTCTACATGCCGGGCAATATTTTGGATACTGGAGATACAGCACTAAACAAAATAAGCAAAAGATCCTTGCTCTCATGGAGTTTATATTCTTGAAAGAAGACAGAAAGCAAAGTAGTAATAATATATTTGTTAGATAGTAGTAAGTGCTATAGATAAAGGAATAGGGAGTATGGAGGGGAGGGTTTTTTTTTTTAACATATAAATTAGACAGGAAAGGCCTTTCTGATTGGGTGACATTTGAGCAAAGATCTGAAGGAAGTAAGAGAACAGTGCGAATATCGGAGGAAAATACATTCCGTATGCAGGCAACAGTGAGGGCAAAGTCTTTGAGTTAGCGCCTGCTTGGCTTGCTCCAGGAATTCCAAAGGGGCCACTGTGGCCGAAATGGGGTAAGCAAGTGAGAGTGTAGAAACTGCAGTCAGAGAGGTGTGTGTGTGTGTGTGTGTGCGTGTGTGTGTAAGGGTACAGCTGGGGTGCTATACCATACCGTGCCATGTAAGGTCTTTAGCTTTCCTCCTAGTGAGATGCAGGGTGCTCTTGGAGGGTTTCTAGCTGAGAAGTGACAGGATCCAAATTGCATTTTAATGTTTTCTTTTTCTCGGGGTTTACACTCTTGGAGGTGAAAGTGAAAAACAAAACAAAACAAACAAGCAAAAAACTTAGATTAAAACTGTGAATACAAATATGATATCATCTTTTGTTTATTTGAATAAATATTTTGGGGCATGTACCGTGGGATTATAGCACCTATGATAGTGATCAGTCGTGAGAGAAAAAGATATCTAAGCCATGTCCCTTTGAGACCATCCATCTGGCGTCTTGTCTCCTCAGTTCTGTGATTTTTGAAGAATACAATAAGCATAACAAGGATGACAACAAACGCCCTTTGAGAGTCTTCCTTGGTCAATATTATGAAGAATATAAAAATATACAACAAAATCACTGCCTCAAGGAATTTATAATCATTCGTAGCAGGAGACAAGGAAAGATATACAGAAATTAAAATTTAAGAATGACAAAGGAATAGCAGTGATGTAAAATAGTGAGTGTTTATCTTTCCTGGGACAGAAAAAGTTGTTAAATTAATCTGTCACTAGTTCGGAATGACGATATGTCAGTGACCACTCTCACCATCTATCAGTGATAGATGCTTTTCTTCTAGAGCATTTGTTTGTCTGTCTCTGGAATTGTGTTAATTGAAAGTTTGTAAATGGAGGATCTTCTGTATTGTACACCACTAAATGGCAGATGATTTGACCACTGAGTGTAAAGAGCTCATGTGATTTGAGAAGTAGGAACAACAAGAATACTGTTAACATTTATTGAGCTCTTACTATGTGCTAGGTCCTATTCTAGGCGTTTTCATATAGTCACTCATTTTTCTCTTGCAACTCTAAGAGGTACTATTACTGCCCCTATTTTACAGATGCGGGGCTCAGTAATTTTCCCCAAATCTTTTTTCCCCCCCAAATCTTTTAATTGGCAGCTGGGGAGCCAGGATTCTCCAAGACAGTCTGTACTCTACAGAGATCACGTTCCAAACTATTCTACTGATAAAGTTTATTTATACTTCAACAACTTTCTAAAAAGTTGCCAACAAATAAATCTGAACTTGTTTTCAAAGAGCTTACACATATTTGAAGGATTGGATGAAATAGTGGAAGGTGTTGAAAATCTTACCTTTCATTACTTACCTTTTGGATGGCAGGCTTTATGTTGGAGCAGCTGTAAAAGTACCCAAGGGCTTCCGTGGTGGCGCAGTGGTTAGGAATCCGCCTGCCAATGCAGGGGACACGGGTTCGAGCCCTGGCCCAAGAAGATCCCAAATGCTGCGGAGAAACTAAGCCCGTGCACCACAACTACTGAGCCTGTGCTCTAGAGCCCGCGTGCCACAAGTACTGAGCCCACGAGCCTAGAGCCCGTGCTCCGCAACCAGAGAAGCCACCGCAACGAGCCCGCGCACCGCAACGGAGAGTAACCCCCTCTCGCTGCAACTAGAGAAAGCCGGCGCGCAGCAATGAAGACCCAATGCAGCTAGAAATGAATAAATAAAATAAAATAAAATAAAATAAAAATTTTTAAAAAGTACCCAAGATATGTGAGTATAGACTTTATTTGTATGAGCACAGTTCTTACTCTTTCAATTTGGGCATCTTTAGGTCTGAGTAGCTGGATTTCCCTGTATGAAGCAGTTATATTCATTACTCCGTCATGCTCTGAAAGGAATTCTTGTTCTTTAGTCCTAGCATACCCTAAGTGTTCTGTCGGTTATGATGTTTTCAGTGGTGCAGGGGCTCCTCAAGCAGCTCATATAATGGATGGTTTATAGAAATGAGGTGGGCCTTGGGAAGAGATGAGCTCTGCCATTTAAAAGCTGAGTGGCCTCTGGCAGGTTATTCTATCTCTTTGTAACACAGTTTCCTCAGCTGTAAATGAGGATAACAATAGTATCTACCTCACGGTGTTACATTTAAATATTAAATGAATTAATATTTTAAAGCAGTTAGAACCAGACGCAAGAGGGAAGAGATATGGGAACATATGTATATGTATAACTGATTCACTTTGTTATAAAGCAGAAACTAACACACCATTGTAAAGCAATTATACTCCAATAAAGATGTAAAAAGAAAAATTATTATGTTTGGTAGTGTATATACGTCCATGCCACTCTCTCACTTTGTCACAGCTTACCCTTCCCCCTCCCCGTATCCTCAAGTCCATTCTCTAGTAGGTTTGCGTCTTTATTCTCCTCTTGCCCCTAGGTTCTTCTGACCATTTTCTTTTCTTTTCTTTTTAGATTCCATATATATGTGTTAGCATATGGTATTTGTTTTTCTCTTTCTGACTTACTTCATTCTGCTTATATACACTACCAAACGTAAAAGTGATAGCTAGTGGGAAGCAGCCGCATAGCACGGGGAGATCAGCTTGGTGCTTTGTGACCACCTAGAGGGGTAGGATAGGGAGGGTGGGAGGGAAGGAGACGCAAGAGGGAACAGATACGGGAACATATATATATGTATAACTGATTCACTTTGTTATAAAGCAGAAACTAACACACTATTGTAAAGCAATTATACTCCAATAAAGATGTAAAAAAAAAATTATTATGTTCATAATTCCAAAAATCATGCTATTTTCTCCCAGCCAGAATATCTTGTCAGAACCGCATAGCTAAACGTGTCCAAAATAGCACTCTCACAGATTTTAAATCATTTGATATTCACAAGACCCTCTTAGATGAGTAAGGATATATTACTCCCAATATTTTTCTAATGAGAAACTTAAAGGTCATGGTGATTAGGTGAATTGTCCCTGGTTGTTCATCTAAAGGTGGGTTAAAGGTGAGCTAAAGCTAGGACTTGAGAATGCATATCTCTAGACACCTTCTCCAGACTTCTGTTCCATCATGCTACACTATTTCTTTTCAGGAGTTCTATTCGTTTGTGGTGAAGATTCTATCCACCACCATGTTGGGATGTGATTGAGTGATGTGTTAGAAGGTGGTATGTTCTAGCAAACTCAGACTAATATCTCATCTTTTTGTACATTTTTTGTTTTCCCCATATGGTATATTTTAAGTTGTGTTTTGGTCACAAAAAAAGCAAGTTAAAAACAAAACCAAAGGAGACAAAAAGAATACAGCATGAACAACCAGTTACTTTTTATTCTGATCAGTGAATACAGTGCCACCTAGTGGAATTTTTCTAGATAGCTGAGCTAAGAAAGAAAAATTAGAGGAGGCAAGAGGAAAAAGTGGAAATAAATGGAAAACAATGAAAGGGGAAAAGTAACCATGGGGTCTGTTTTCCACCTCAGAATCTTTAGTATACTGGTAACTACTCATCAGTGGAATATTACACTGGAACGTAAGCACCATAATTTTTCTTTTCTCTTCATTACCGTATCCCCAAATCCAGAACAGTGCCTGCCATGCAGTAGGAACCCAGTAAGTACTCATTAAATGAATTAATTGTTAAAGTTGACTTATTTTTTAAATTAAATATATTACTCATCTTTTTCTTTATGCTGGATAATTTTCTGCAGTTCATATATAAAAACAAGTTTGTAAGTCTTATTAGTACTTTATAGTTTTGGATCCTAGCTCCTATCATAAAGTTTATTTGTTAATATCTGGAGGAACTTGAAACAGTTTTTTTTTTTTTTTAAACTAAAATAAAGCTTGTGGAAATATTTTCATGACTAGTTTGTTAAATTTGCTTGGGAAATGGCAAGTCAGTCAGTAGAAAATGGGAAAGCTTGCAAGCATATTAATCAAGTCAAGTTCAGAAGAGACTGAATTTAAAAAACATAATATCAGGGAACAATCATTCTTTAAAATTTAAATTTTATTTTAAAATTGGATATTCATTAGAGTGACTCAAAATTCAGAAAGTACAAAAAATGTGAAACTTCTCCCTCCCTGTCTCTGTCCTCCAGCTACCCAGTTCCCTTCCGTTGAAGCCACCAATGTTATTTTCCCATGTGTCCTTCCTGAGATGTCTTAGATGTTTGCAAGTGAATATGCCTGTCTATAAAATTGTACCTATTATTATAAAACTACTATACAACTTAAACCTTTTATTATATAGGACAAAATTTGATGGATATGCTTCATAATATGCTTTTAATTATTAGAAATGGCAGTGTTTTCCCACTGAAAAAAATTCCTTTAGGTATTCCCTAAATTATATTTAAACAGGAGTTCTTATTTTAGTTTTGTCAATTTCTTAAGTTAGTTTTCACAATAAATTTTTACTTGCATGTGAGTTATTTACACAGGTTCTCGGTATGTTGGCTGAGAGTTTTACCAGATTGTTGTAAATGTCCACCAAGCCATCTCATATTTCTGGTGCCTTAGTAATATCCTGCAATCATATCAGCAGGCAAGGAAACACAATTACAGGCATTTTATACTATCAAATGTTATTTGCTTGTTACCCAGGCTAGTTTTTGCCTTATTTCTTTAATTTGCTATTAAGAAACCAGTAGACACGCAAGATACATATTTACCTGACAAGTCATTCTTAAATACTCCTATGACCCTAAAACTATGCTAGAGACTGTAGGAATCACCTAATAATTATGTACAGCATTTGAGGTACAAATTCTACCTAGGGACACATAAATAGAAGAAGCTAGTGACATTTTGAAAATTGGCTGTATCTGAACACACACAGGGAATGTCTAATTACTTAACAAAAATGACTGACACCAGATCACTTTCAGTATTTGGTTATGAGAAGTGATGTCATTAGCATTTTAAGACTCTCCAAATGCCAGAGGCATTGTACAGAAAATTAGCATACCCGTTAATATCATGCACTGGGGGTTCAGACTGTCTGACATATGGTCAGTTGGATAACTGTTGTAGGACTTCATTTAGCATAACAGCCTCTCAATCATACCTACAATGTCAGCTCAGTATTTACATTTCGAATAAAGGAACCCAAAGTGAAGGAATCTATTGAAAATCTTTGAACATTTTTTTGGTTTGTTTTTTGCATGGAAAGGCAGCATTTTTATTTCAGATAGCTTAAAGCACACTGATTTGTCCCTGAGGCATCTGTTCTCTTGGTGAAAGTGTAGCCAAACAGGGACTCTTGTGTCAAGGCATATGATTTATTTATGTACTGGAGCACAGTTTAATGCCTGAATTCTCATTAAGAACTTCAGATCAGAGGGTGAAAGGGACAGATACTTTCAACCCACCCACGCTGTTGTAGATAAGATTTTGGCATTTCTAAAGGTTGAGAAAACGTACACTGAAAAATTGTCAGAGGAGTTTGGCTACTTTGTCATGAATGTTATTAAAAGCATCTTTAAGATATTTATATTCTTCAGTTATATAATACTGTATTAAAATCATACGGCAGAAGAATAGTTAATAATATGGGAAAATGTTCATGCTATTTTGTTGAGTAAATAGAACATATTAAAGCATATTAGAAAAGAACATAAACTGTGTTAATCTAATTCGGTTAAAAAGAAAAATATATATAATATATATGCACAGGAAAAAAAAGAAAGCTATACATCAAAACTTTGATAGGGCTTCCCTGGTGGCGCAGTTGTTGAGAGTCCGCCTGCCGATGCAGGGGACACAGGTTCGTGCCCCGGTCCGGGAAGATCCCACATGCCGCGGAGCGGCTGGGCCCGTCAGCCATCGCCACTGAAACTTTGATAGACGTTTTCTCTGTGCCTCAGTTTCTTCAGTTTAAAAGTGAGGATAATGACAGGAGGTATTTCATAGGGTTGTTATAAAGATTAAATAAAATAATAATTATTAAATGTTTAGAATAATGCCTCCTATAAATGATAGCTATTATTATTATCTTTATTGCTATGAATAGTGTTTTATAGATTATTGTTATATAGATTTATTTTCTTTTGTTTCCTTTATTTTCCTAATTTTCTATAATCAACATATCAATTTTATGATTAAGTTATTTCAAAATATATTATCTACTTCTAGGATATGTTTTAGTTCCCAAATGCTGTCATCCAAACATTAGAGGGGTAGATAGGATCTTATCATTCTCCTTTGCAGCACATACTGATATTGTAATTCATTATCTGTGTGAGGATTGTCTTCAGTAAGCTGTAAATTTCACTGAGAGGGCTGTGTAGGTCTTGGTGATTTTAGTTTCCTTTGTGTCTAATGCTTTTCCGGTTCCTAGTCTGTGCTCAGTAAATATTTGTTGAACAAATGAAAGCTAAGGATATGTTTAAAGGAATTCGTAGTCACTTAGTACTTTGTGCTTTAGTTTTATGTGTTATGTTATTTAATGATATTACTCCCATTTTACAGATGAGAAAACCAAGCTGACTCACAACAAGCAAATAGTGGGCTCAGGGTTTGAACCCAGGTAATTTTATTAAAGGGTATGGCCTCCAATGAGAAAAATGAGGAACAATGATCAAAGCAATACTGATAGGGAATTACACCAATAATATAGGGCATATTTGAAATATTTATTGGGATTGAAAAAATAAAACTGGTAAGAATGGAACGGAATATGTGCATATCTAGCATGCTTTACAGATGGGTTTGCATGAGCACACATGCCAAATTCTTTCCTTATAATTTCCCAAACAAATCATTTTTATTTTTATCAACTTTAATTTTATATTTATTTGCTTATCTCTTTATATTACCTCCTATTCATAAAATTAAGAAAATAATTTTCTCCATTAATTTCTTACATACTATCTCTTTTGCGGGAGAGGAGCCTTTTAAACTAATGGTAATCTAAAGTATTAGCAAGAAGACAAATGGCTAAATTGAACCCAATTTTACTTGCCCAACATATAAATAATTAAACTTGGTAACCATTTTTGCAGCTCTTAATCTTTCTTTTCTTTCTCTAGACTTCTGTGAACAGGAGGATGGGAGAGTCTAAGTCTCATAATGAACCCCTGACTCTGAGATCAGATTTAAGTAGAAAGATGGGGCTCAGCAGGTGGCTAAGTCTTCTTATCCTAGATCCTAGATGCTGATGTCTCAAATGTACAACTTGAAAGGAAAGTGTATTCTCTGTGAGAAATCTCTCATAATAAACTGAAAATTTCTCTCTCCCCACTCCTCCCCCTTCCTTCCTCCCCTTCTCCCTCCCTCCCTCCCTCCCTCTATCTATCCCTTCCTTCCTTCCACTTGCAAATGTAGGCAACCTCAATTAACAATTAACTGTAGTGATTGAACAACTGCTGGAGAAAATTAGAGATGTTGGGAGAATCAGATTCCTGTTAGTCTTCTCCTTTCTGTTTATCTTCACTTGTGGCCATTGTACCCTGGTGAGAGCAGCCCTTGACTAGAAGTCGTATGATCTGGATTCCAGTCGTGGATTTGATTTCTGTTGGATTCTGTCTTCTCATCTTCACAATAATGGCATTAGGCGTCTAAAGACCCTTTCAGCTCTAAACTCTTATAACTTTATTGTATATCAAAGGGGGGTGTGTGTGTGTGTGTGTGTGTGTGTGTGTGCACGATAATGTCAGGATTAATGACGTTTCACAAAAATAATAGTAAAGTGGAGCCCATAATGATTTTTACTTTTTCCTCTACCTTGTTTTGCTGTAAACATTTGGGGGATGGAATAGGGTTTGTGGAAAGAGAAGATTACTCAGAGAATATAATTTGATTTGTTTTCTGGCATTCTTAGGTAATATTTTTTAATTAGGAAAGAGTTGGTATTCAGTAACAAGGTTTATGGATTCAAACCTAATTTGTATGTCAGATATAATTTAGATGACTTCAGACTATTTATGTGAAATGCGAATGGGTTTTGGTAGCCCTTAATTAGAGAAGCCTGAGGTATAGTTTGCAGAATTTTCAGTCCATTGAACTAATATATATCTTTAACAAGGACTGGAGAAAACATGTATAAGGGTTATCTACATAGAAATCAGCCCTTACACCCTCTTCCATTTCTGGACAAGCCTTTCACTTATTGTTCTGGGAGGGCTTGGACTTGGTATGCATCTCTTTGTTATGGCCTGTTAGTAATTGACAAGAAATGATATATTGTATTAGCTGCCTTGTTTATTTGTCTACCATGATCTCACCCACAGACTACTGTACAAGTATTTTCATTTCCAGTTAATAAACTGAGGAAATAATTTTTGCGGTTGACAGACCTGCCAAGCGTAGTATTTTCTTTAGCTTGGGTAAATAAAATCATGGGCTAATTTGGAATTTTTCAAAGATGCAGACATTCTACCTCTTTATGATAGGATAAGGGGAAATTATTATCAATAATGAATACATGGGCTTCCCTGGTGGCGCAATGGTTGAGAATCCGCCTGCTGATGCAGGGGAAACGGGTTCGTGCCCCGGTCCGGGAAGATCCCACATGCCGCGGAGCGGCTGGGCCCGTGAGCCACGGCCGCTGAGCCTGCGCGTCCGGAGCCTGTGCTCCGCAACGGGAGAGG
>NW_006781590.1:654814-655146 GCF_000442215.2 Lipotes vexillifer
AAAAAAAAAAAAAAAAAAAAAAAAAAGAATACATTTAATGAGTGCTATAGCACATAAAAGGTACCCTTAACTTTAAGAGCCTAGGGAGGCTCTAAACTCTAATTTTCTCTTTTATATCCATCTAATAAACATCTCCTCCCTCCTTGATGGTGACCTCTGAATGGGAGGATCCCTGAGGTTTGATGAGCAGGGTAGTTGCTTGCACATGGAAATTGGGAAGTGATTCCAAGGTTAAGGTGCAACATAGAAAATCAAATGAAAAGACTAGCTTATTTTCAGCCAAGAGAACTGAGGCAGATAGTATAGAATAAAAATATGGCTTTTTTTGGATA
>NW_006781590.1:655256-695099 GCF_000442215.2 Lipotes vexillifer
GGAAAGAGGTAACACAGCCATCAGTGGACTGGTAAGGATGACACCTCACCTTTGAGGAAGAATAGGAATTCATGCAGGTAGTTCTTCCTCTCAGAGCTGATTACCTTTTAGGAAAAGGTAGCTTATTGAAAAGGACGATGCTGTAGTGAAAGCTAACATTCTCAGGCTAAGGCTGTCATAGCCAAGGCTTTATACAAGTTATTAGGTAATACTGAACCAACTGTGTACCCGTCAAAATGGGCAAGGTCCTACTGAAGTAGCAAATAATGACAAAATTTAGTGACTTAAAACCACAAAGATTTAGCTCTTCTTATGCCACATGTGTATCTTGGGTTGGCGGGGCTGCTGCCCAGCATTGCCGTCATTCAAGGCACAGGCTGGCAGAGCTTCCAGCGCCTGGAATACTGCTGTCTGCCATGGCACTGGGAAGCAACAGGTGAAATGGGCACACACTGTGAAAGGCTTCTCCTTGGAAGAAAGGAATGTTACTTCTACTCACACTTCACTGACCAAAGCAAGCGCAGGAACAGGGCAGTCCCACCTTGTACCCAAAAAGAGGAGGACCAGAAATATTGGTGAATGGCGCCAAAAGCTCAACCAAAAGGAGCAAAATATATTTCCAGTTACTATTTAGTATCAAGAGTTTAAAAGTAGTGCATTAGTTAAGGAAAAATGGACACAGTGACGAATCACAAAAAATTATTGAATAAATCCCTGGGTCAGGGCTACTATTTCTTATCAGTAACCACAGCAGTCACTCTGAGAAGTGTACCTGGGAATGCATCCATGAACAGCAGTTTGAGGAGTCCCGATTTAAGAAACTGAAGTCTTATTTTCTGAAAATACCTATTAATTGCAAATTATCACTAAGGAAAATTTCCTTTGGAAAGGGGTAAAATAATTCTACATGAGTACTGCAGCAGACACAGGACCCTACTCCCACCCTGTAACCCCCTACCTCAAGAATTCAATTCAACAGACTCTGGTTTGAGAAATACAAGGTTATATCCCATAGTACTTATAATAAGTGGCAGCAGTATTGTAATGCCCATTTTATGGACAAGGAGCCCAGGCTCTAAGAGGTCAAGTACCATTTCCCGAGTAGCACGGAGCTCTGCCTGTCTGGCCTCGAAGTGCATGTGCTCATCAACATACTCTGCTAGTTTGCAGCAAGGCTGGCACCGTGGGACAGCTGACTGCTGGGGCCGTGGAGGGTCAGGAGACAGAGTTGGTGAAGCTGGACCAGCTGGACTCCCCGAGGGAAGGGTGACTGATCTCGGTTCTGCGTGGTAGTCGTGCTCATACTCTTACTATAACAAAGTGTTTTAAATTAGCGATTTTGGGCTTCCCTGGTGGCGCAGTGGTTAAGAATCCGCCTACCAATGCAAGGGACACAGATTTGAGCCCTGGTCCGGGAAGATCCCACATGTCACGGAGCAAATAAGCCCATGTGCCACGACTACTAAGCCTGCGCTCTGGAGCCCGCGAGCCACAACTACTGAAGCCCGCGCACCTAGAGCCTGTGTTCTGCAACAAGAGATGCCACTGCAGTGAGAAGCCCGCACACCACAACGAAGAGTAGGCCCTGCTCGCCACAACTAGAGAAAGCCTGAGTGCAGCAATGAAGACCCAATGCAGCCAAAAATAAATAAGTAAAAAAATTTATTTTTTTAAAAAATAAATAAATAAATTAGCGATTTTCTGGGCTTTTGCTACAGAAGTCCAGTTATTATCGTTGTTTTTCCTGGGCCTGCGAGAGGGGCTTTGTCTGAGGCTGAGAGCCAGGGATATCCCAGAAGTTGAAGACCAGAGCCCTTCCTGGAAAGAAGACCTTGCCCAGCAGAGCCATCCTCCCGATGCTTGGATGTGGTGGGACTGAGGGCGATGTGGGCTTTTAGGAGCCGGAACGCTGGGGAAATGAACAGGCGGACTGATACGCCTTAAGTGCTGCGAAAGTCAGAACAGTGGTGTGAGGATTCCTGTAAATGGAAGAGTGCCTATAATTTGATTAAGGCACAGTCAGCTAATGGACCTTTAAAGGAGTGCTTAAAGCAAATCAAGTGAGGAAGACGGCACTGGGGAAGAATTAAAAGGCAAATAGGGTGAAATTGTCAGTCAACCAGACACAGCTGTCGATTTTGACCATTTCTAACTTAGAAATAAATAAGGCCTCTACCATGTATATACCAGGAACAATATCAGACCGACTAATTTTGGTATTTACAACCGTAAAAAATCTGCTTTTTCTTAAAATTGACTACTAAACAGTGCCAGGTACTATAGTAAATACAGATTTTTTATTGACTCATCAGAGCAACCCTATGAGGTAGGTATTATGATTCCACTTTATAGGTAAGCAGGCTGAGGCCTAAAGAGATTAAGTAATTTCCCTCACATTATACGGCTGGAAAGTCACAGTGCTAAGCTTCAAACATCTGCTTTCCTTTGAAATACACTTGCACAGGTGATTATTTTCAGTGGATCAATTCTGCTTTTAAGTTGAAGAATTATGTTTTCTCAAAGACTCTACTCACCCCACATTTCTAGACTCCCTTTCCCAGTTAACACTGATATGAAACCGATGCAGAAACAGCAGTATTTTCTCTCGAATGATTCTCTCTTATGAATGCGTGCTGCATTGATTAAGTCCATATTATTAAGTCCATATTATCTTCCACATAATATTGTATGCCCTTTGGGAGTAGGAACCATAGCTAAACAGTTACTTAACCCCCATTATTATTCTTGGTGTGGTGCCCTTCAATTAATGGCTGATTTTATGAAGTGTAGTTTTTTTATGGTTAGGCATTTTATGTAGCTCATTAACTGATGACATATGCCCCAAATTTTAATGAAAATCTTTGTTCTGGGATCTTGCTATCAAATAAGGTACTTATACTTTGTTCTGAGTTACGCCAAAAAAAAAGAGTAGAATTATTTAATTATGCTTTCATAATCTTAAGATACAAACAAAAAAAGCATGCAGGCATCTGGAACAAAGCCACAGAGGGGAGCCCACTGAAATCTGTACAACTGAAGGTTATAATCTTACTGTTTCCAACAATGAGGAAGTATATATTTAGCATAGATGTTATACTGCTAAAGTTAAAAATATTAATTTATAAAATAAAAAATTGCTGGAATTTATAGTAAGCAGCCAGAGAGCTTGTGGGAAGTAATGGAAAACACACAGGGCAGAGTCTGTCAGGTAGACTTGGGTTCACATCCAGGCTCTCTCACTAGTAGCTATGTCACCTGCAGCAATTTAGATAATCATTTTGAAACTGATTTTTAAAAATTTATTACATGGAGTTTGTAATTCCTAGCTTGTAAGGTTGTTCTGAGGATCAAATGTGTAAAACATCTAGAACTAAGTAGGCACTCAGTAAACAATAATTACTGTTATCGTTATTTAAGCCCAACACTTAAAAGACTATTTTGAGAAGTCAGCGAATCTACTGGAGATGCCATCTTTTCTGTTTTTCTGGAGAACACATTGTGGCAAATAGGAGAACCTTATGATATCTGCCAACCTCATGATGAGATTTAAAATTTCTGGTCTCGGGAAGTGCTCAGAGCCACTCTTCCCTTGTGACCCTTGTCGTTTTATTACATGCATTTCCTAATGTTACACACAGACCCATGATTATCATTTTCCTCATCACATTTTTCTGTCCAAGTCAGAGTAGAGAAAGATCAGAAACGGAGATGTTGGGGGTAAGTTATCACAGAGGATCAAGTGTGTGCCACTTACCTTGGAAAACTGGGCATTGACAGTTGATAAGGCTGCTTGAGGGGCTGGCAGCTGCCTTTTGCCTACTTACTAAAAATCAGCACCTTGGAGAAGCCATACACACACACACACACACACACACACACACACACACACACACACACACACTTACCCCATGCCTACTTCCTATCTGTGGTTTATTTTTGTGAGAATTGATGTAAAATTTTAACTGTTTGGATTAAAGTTGAATGTATTTGTTACTTGTGTTTGAGCAATTTTAAAGTAACAGTAATTAGTTACTAAAACTATTCCTGGTGAAGGAAGAGACAGATCAATGAGCTGGGGTGGAATCCAGAAAGAAATCCAATTATATGATAAATGTGTAACTGGTTTGATTCAATGAAGGGGCTGCACGCAGGAAACAGCTTTGAGTTTTTTCCTAGCATTTCATTCAAGCTCTGTCATTTCTTTCCTGGCCCTGGATATCATCTCAAGTCATCTGATAGCTTTTGGTCAATTTCATGTGCCCAAATGGTCTCATTTTCAGACCTTAAAGAGTCTAGTCCATGTATATTAAAACTTTATTTTGATACTCAATCTACAGTCTCTGTCTCCTTTCCGCTCAGGCCTGACTGTTGGTTGAATTCGGAACCAGAAGAGTGTAAGGAGGAGTATGGCCTGTACTTCTACTCTTCTTGCCTCATATTCTCGCTCTCAGATCTTCTCTGGTTGGGAGAAAGAGGGTAATGAGTAATGTTGTTTGTAGTACTTTCCTTGTATCAAATGTCTTCTTTATTTCAAGTATTCAGATGCTGCCTCTTTTGTGAGGCCACTAGAGTTCTTTGAAGATCTCCCGTGGGATTTCTCCAGTGAGTCTCAGAGTTTCTTTCACCCCTGAGCTTTTGCGCAGGGCAATTCAACGCCCACCATTTCCTGTTGGGTCCTTTTGCCCCAGCAGGCAGCAGCTCTCTTGGCAATGCCTATCAAGTCCACAAAAAGTCTAGCTTAGCTATTTCAATCTAGTTTCATTGGTCTTAGCTTGAAAGAAGAGATTGGTATCTCCTCAGTTGAGTAAAACTTGTAACCATCTCCAAAGTGGTTCTCGTGGTCCCTCCTTTTCCTACAAGGCTTGACAGAGGGGAGACATCAGAGAGCATTCTCCTCCGAAAATTGTCATCAAGGAAACAGTCTTAATGAATCTATAGTTTTCTTGTACATATTCACTGGCTGACTGTTGTAATCTTTTGATTCTCGTGAAGATGATGGATCTGTTTATTGGTTATTGTTAGAATATTTGTAGATATCTCTGACCTACTGGGGCTTCAGCTTAAATTCTGAGCCAAAACAAAGAGTTTTATTCCACAGTGTTTTTCAAATGTAATAATCATATATGTTTGAGAAAGTTTTTTCCAAATGGTGTGGTATATCCTGCTAACCATTTGGAACAAAAATAGTATGATCTCTGTTTTAATACCACACACAAAAATAAACCTGAGATGGGTTAAAGATTAAAATGCAGGATAAAGTTGATAAAAATAGTAGAAAAAAGAGATATTGTCATCTTAGTCTGGAAAGGCCTTTCTAAATTTGATGCCAAAGTTAAGAAACCATAAAGGAAAAGAATGCTCAATTGAGATACGTAAAAATTAAAGACTTTTGTATGGCATGCACCATTAACAGTTAAAAGACTAATTATACAGTGGAGAAATAATTTGCAAAATGGGTTAATATTCTCAATATGAGATGTTAAGAAAAATAGAAATATGACAGAAAAATGAACAAAGGCTAGAAATAGGCAACTCGATAACGCAGAAGTGCAGTTGATCAATAAACATAACTGTGATTATATGTTCAGCCTCACAAATGACCGATTTGGCCTGTATTAAATGTTTCCTTCCTTTCCTCACAAATTTTATAAGCTTAATTCCTTTTCCCTCAGGTCTTCATTCTAATGCCCCTCAGCTCAGTAACTCTCTGTGTCACAACCCGTCTGACTATTTGAATCGAAACTTTTTAAGGTCAGGAAGCTAATCTCTGGGTTTTTTTCTAATATATGTCTAGTGCTTGGTCACAGTAGAAGCTCAAATGTTTGTTGAATAATTGTGTAAATGAATGAAGGACTTAATAGTAGATAAATTAAAACAACTACATACAATATTTACCTATTGAATTGAAAAAGGTTGAAAACAGAAAATACACAGTGTGGGTGAACTAATGTAGTCTTATAAATTAACACAATATTTCTGCAGGAAAATTTGACAATTTGAATCAGATTTTAAAATGTGCATCCTTTTGATCAAGTAATTCCACAATTTGGAATTTATTCTAAGAAAATTGTTGGATAAATTATGCACAAAGATACATGCACATGTCTGTTTATCAAAGTATTATTTATGATGGGAAAAGTTATTAGCAGTGAAATGTTCATTAATAAATAGGAAATTGATCTATTGTAGTACATCCAAACAACCAAATATTATCTAATCACTAAAAATGATGTATAGATCTGTATTTCTTGATGGAAAAAAATTTTTATGATACAGTAGGGAAAAAATAAAATTATGAAGAAGTATGTGTAATATGACCCTGTTTTTGTAAAATGTCTACAAGGATATTCACCAAAATACTGACAGCACTTAATTCTTTAATCATTTTATGGGTCATTTTACTTAATTTATATGTCCTTGTTCATTTTATGAATTTTTTATACTGAACGTGGGGTATTTTGATAACTAGCTAGTACAGACAGCCTTAAAATGGTCATAATTTTCTTTTCCAATATTATTTAATAAATCAAATGAAAAGAAAACAAATGAAGTAATTTCTTTGTAAATTCCTTTTCCTTCTAGTTTGTTTTTCTATTTTCTTAATTCTTGTTACTGCCACCTAGTGGGTAAGGAATTGTTTTCCTTTTTACTATTTGAGATTATAGCTTGTTTTTTCCCACTGTTTAAGAGTTAAAAAAAAAAACAACAAACCAGCAGTGTACTGGTGAATGTTTAACAACCAGGTCTCTGAAAAACTATATATATTAATAAATTTTTAACAAATTCTACTCACATAAAAGATGCACACAATTAATATGAAGGTAGCACACAATTTAAAAGTCATGATAAAATAGAAAATACTCTTTATTTAAGCTATATATACCTAATTCATTTTCACAAAATGCTTTCATTGATTTTTTGCTGAACTTGTGTCTGTAGGCAACTAATGTTTGCAGTTCAACCATGATTTTTTTAAATTGAAGGATAGTTGATTTATAATATTGTGTTAGTTTCAGGTATACAGCAAAATGATTTTGAGATATATATATATATATATATATATATATATATAAATTTATTCTCAGGTTATTTTTCATTATAGGTTATTACAAGATGTTGAATATAATGCCCTGTGGTATGCACTAAATTCTTGTTGCTTATCTATTTTGTGTATAGTAGTTTGTACCTGTTAATCCCATACTCCTAATTTATTCTTCCCCCTCTTTCCACTTTGTTAATCATAAATTTGTTTTCTATCACTGTGAGTCTGTTTCTGTTTTGTATATAGGTTCATTCGTATTATTTTTTATTTTATTTTTTAACTTTTTAATTTAATTTTTTTTATACACCAGGTTCTTATTAGTCATCCATTGTACATACATCAGTGTATACATGTCAATCCCAATCGCCCAATTCATCACAACCCCCCACCCCCTGCCGATTTCCCCCCTTGGTGTCCAGACATTTGTTCTCTACATCTGTGTCTCAATTTCTGCCTTGCAGACTGGTTCATCTGTACCATTTTTCTAGGTTCCACATACATGCGTTAATATACGATATTTGTTTTCCTCTTTCCGACTTACTTCACTCTGTGTGACAGTCTCTAGATCCATCAACGTCTCAAAAAGTGACCCAATTTCGTTCCTTTTTATGGCTCAGTAATATTCCGTTGTATATATGTACCACATCTTCTTTATCCATTTGTCTGTCTATGGTCATTTAGGTTGCTTCCATGACCTGGCTATTGTAAATAGTGCTGCAATGAACATTGGGGTGCATGTCTTTTTTTGTGTGTGTGTGGTATGCGGGCCTCTCACTGTTGTGGCCTCTCCCGTTGCGGAGCACAGGCTCTGGATGCACAGGCCCAGCGGCCATGGCTCACGGGCCCAGCCTCTCTGCAGCATGTGGGATCCTTCCGGACCGGGGCACGAACCCGTGTCCCCTGCATCGGCAGGCGGACTCTCAACCACTGCGCCACCAGGGAAGCCCGCATGTGTCTTTTTGAATTATGGTTTTCTCTGGGTATATGCCCAGTAGTGGGATTGCTGGGTCATATGGTAATTCTATTTTTAGTTTTTTAAGGAACCTCCATACTGTTCTCCATAGTGGCTGTATCAATTTACATTCCCACCAACAGTGCAAGAGGGTTCCCTTTTCTCCACACCCTCTCCAGCACTTGTTGTTTGTAGATGTTCTGATGATGCCCATTCTAACTGGTGTGAGGTGATACCTCATTGTAGTTTTGATTTGCATTTTTTTTGTGGTATGCGGGCCTCTCAGTGTTGTGGCCTCTCCCATTGCGGAGCACAGGCTCCGGACGCGCAGGCTCAGCGGCCACGGCTCACGGGCCCAGCCACTCCGCGGCATGTGTGATCTTCTTGAACTGGGGCATGAACCCATGTCCCCTGCATCGGCAGGTGGACTCTCAACCACTGCGCCACCAGGGGAGCCCCTCATTGTAGTTTTGATTTGCATTTCTCTAATAATTAGTGATGTTGAGCAGCTTTTCATGTGCTTCTTGGCCATCTGTGTGTCTTCTTTGGAGAAATGTCTATTTAGGTCTTCTGCTCATTTTTGGATTGGGTTGTTTGTTTTTTTAATATGGAGCTGCATGAGCTGGTTGTAAATTTTGGAGATTAATCCTTTGTCTGTTGATTTGTTTGCAAATATTTTCTTGCATTCTGAGGGTTGTCTTTTCGTCTTGTTTATGGCTTCCTTTGCTGTGAAAAAGCTTTGAGGTTTCATTAGGTCCCATTTGTTTCTTTTTGTTTTTATTTCCATTATGCAAGGAGGTGGATCAAAAAAGATCTTGCTGTGATTTATGTCAAAGTGTGTTCTTCCTATGTTTTCCTCTAAGAGTTTTATAGTGTCCAGTCTTAAATTTATGTCTTGAATCTATTTTGAGTTTATTTTTGTGTATGGTGTTAGGGAGTGTTCTAATTTCATTCTTTTACGTGTAGCTGTCCAGTTTTCTCAGCACCACTTATTGAAGAGACTGTCTTTGCTCCATTGTCTATCCTTGCCTCCTTTGTCATAGATTAATTGACCATAGGTGAGTGGGTTTATCTCTGGGCTTTCTATCCTGTTCCATTGATCTATGTTTCTGTTTTTGTGCCAGTACCATATTGTCTTGATTACTGTAGCTTTGTAATATAGTCTGAAGTCAGGGAGTCTAATTCCTCCAGCTCCGTTTTTTCCCTCAAGACTGCTTTGGCTCTTTAGAGTCTTTTGTGTCTCCATACAAATTTTAAGATTTTTTTGTTCTAGTTCCGTAAAAAATGCCATTGGTAATTTGATAGGGATTGCATTGAATCTGTAGATTGCTTTGGGTAGTATAGTCATTTTCACAATATTGATTCTTCCAATCCAAGAACATAGTATATCTCTCCATCTGTTGGTATCATCTTTAATTTCTTACATCAGTGTCTTACAGTTTTCTGCATACAGGTCTTTTTTCTTCCTAGGTAGGTTTATTCGTAGGTATTTTATTCTTTTTGTTACAGTGGTAAATGGGAGTGTTTCCTTAATTTCTCTTTCAGATTTTTCATCTTTAGTGTATAGAAATGCAAGAGATTTCTGTGCATTCATTTTGTATCCTGCAACTTTACCAAATTCATTGATTAGCTCTAGTCGTTTTCTGGTGGCATCTTTAGGATTCTCTATGTAGAGTATCATGTCATCTGCAAGCAGTGACAGTTTTACTTCTTCCTTTCCAATTTGTAATCCTTTTACTTCTTTTTCTTCTCTGATTGCCGTGGCTAGGACTTCCAAAACTACGTTGAATAATTGGGGTTGAGAGTGGACATCCTTGTCTTGTTCCTGATCTTAGAGGAAATGCTTTCAGTTTTTCACCATTGAGAATGATGTTTGCTGTGGGTTTGTCATATATGGCCTTGATTATGTTGAGGTAGGTTCCCTCTATGCCCACTTTCTGGAGAGTTTTTATCATAAATTGGTGTTGAATTTTGTCAAAAGCTTTTTCTGCATCTAATGAGATGGTCATATGGTTTTTATTCTTCAATTTGTTAATATGGTGTATCACACTGATTGATTTGTATATATTGAAGAATCCTTGCATCCCTGGGATAAACCCCACTTGATCATGGTGTATGATCCTTTTAATGTGCTGTTGGATTCTGTTTGCTAGTACTTTGTTGAGGATTTTTGCATCTATATGCATCAGTGATATTGGTCTGTAGTTTTCTTTTTTGTAGTATCTTTGTCTGGTTTTGGTATCAGGGTGATGGTGGCCTCATAATGAGTTTGGGAGTGTTCCTTCCTCTGCAATTTTTTGGAAGAGTTTGAGAAGGACGGGTGTTAGCTCTTCTCTAAATGTTTGATAGAATTCACCTGTGAAGCCATCTGGTCCTGGACTTTTGTTTGTTGGAAGATTTTTAATCACAGTTTGAATTTCAGTGCTTGTGATTGGTCTGTTCATATTTTCTACTTCTTCCTGCTTCAGTCTTGGAAGGTTATACCTCTCTAAGAATTTGTCCATTACTTCCAGGTTGTCCATTTTATTGGCATAGAGTTGCTTGTAGTAATCTCTCATGATCTTTTTTATTTCTGCAGTGTCAGCTGTTACTTCTCCTTTTTCATTTCTGATTCTATTGATTTGAGTCTTCTCCCTTATTTTCTTGATGAGTCTGGCTAATGGTTTATCAGTTATGTTTATCTTCTCAAAGAACCAGCTTTTAGTTTTATTGATCTTTGCTATTGTTTTCTTTGTTTCTATTTCTTTTATTTCTGCTCTGATCTTTATGATTTCTTTCCTTCTGCTAACTTCGGGTTTTGTTTGTTCTTCTTTCTCTAGTTCCTTTAGGTATAAGGTTAGATTGTTTATTTGAGGTTTTTCTTGTTTCTTGTTTCTTGAGGTAGGCTTGTATAATATAGCTATAAACTTCCATCTTAGAACTGCTTTCGCTGCATCCCATAGGTTTGGGATCGTTGTGTTTTGATTGTCATTTGTCTCTAGGTATTTTTTGATTTCCTCTTTGATTTCTTCAGTGATCTCTTTGTTATTTAGTAACGTATTTTTTAGCCTCCTTGTGTTTGTGTTTTTTACTTATTTTTCCCTATAATTCATTTCTAATCTAATAGTGTTGTGGTCAGAAAAGATGTTGGATATGATTTCAGTTTTTTTAAATTTACTGAGGCTTGAATTGTGACCCAAGATGTGATCTATCCTGGGGAATGTTCTGTGCACACTTGAGAAGAAAGTGTAATCTGCTGTTTTGGATGGAACGTCCTATAAATATCAATTCAATCGATATGTCCATTGTGTCATTTAAAGCTTGTGTTTCCGTGTTTATTTTCATTTTGAATGATCTGTCCATTGGTGTAAGTGAGGTGTTAAAGTCCCCCACTATTATTGTGTTACTGTCGATTTCCTCTTTTATAGCTGTTAGCAGTTGCCTTATGTATTGTGGTACTCCTGTGTTGGGTGCATATATATTTATAATTGTTATATCTTCTTCTTGGATTGATCCCTTGATCATTACACAGTGTCCTTCCTTGTTTCTTGTAGCATTCCTTTTTCTTTTTCTTTTTTTTTTTTGTGGTTCGCTGGCCTCTCACTGTTGTGGCCTCTCCCGTTGGGGAGCACAGGCTCCAGACGTACAGGCTCAGCGACCACGGCTCACAGGCCTAGCCACTCCACAGCATGTGGGATCTTCCCGGACCGGGGCACGAATCCGCATCCCCTGCATCGGCAGGCGGACTCTCAACCACTGCGTCACCAGGGAAGCCCTCTTGTAGCATTCTTTATTTTATTTTTATTTTTTTAATAAATTAGTTAATTTATTTTTGGCTGTGTTTGGTCTTTGTTGCTGTACGTGGGCTTTCTCTAGTTGTGGCTAGAGGGGGCTACTCTTTGCACAACTGTGAGCGGTGCGCCAGCTTCTCACTGCGGTGGCTTCTCTAGGCGTGCGGGTTTCAGTAGTTGTGGCACGCAGGCTCAGTAGTTGTGGCTCGTGGGCTCTAGAGCGCAGGTTCAGTAGCTGTGATGCACGGGCGTAGTTGCTCCGCTGCATGTGGGATCTTCCCGGACCAGGGCTCAAACCCACGCCCCCCGCATTGGCAGGCAGATTCTTAAGCACAGCGCCACCAGAGAAGCCCCGCATTCTTTATTTTAAAGTGTATTTTATGATATGAGTACTGCTAGTCTAGATTTCTTTTTATTTCCATTTTCATGCAATATCTTTTTCCATCTCCTCACTTTCAGTCTGTATGTGTCTCTAGGTCTGAAGTGGGTTTCTTGTAGACAGCATATATATGGGTCTTGTTTTTGTATCTATTCAGCAAGACTGTGTCTTTTGGTTGGAGCATTTAATCCATTCACTTTTAAGGTAATTATTGATTTGTATGTTCCTATGACCAGTTTCTTAATTGTTTTGGGTTTGTTTTTGTAGATCCTTTTCTTCTCTTGTGTTTCCCACTTAGAGAACTTCCTTTAGCATTTGTTGTAGAGCTGGTTTGGTGGTGCTGAATTCTCTTAGCTTTCGTTTGTCTGTAAAGCTTTTGATTTCCCCATTGAATCTGAATGAAATCCTTGCGGGGTAGAGTAATCTTGGTTGTAGATTCTTCCCTTTCATCCCTTTAAGTATATCATGTCGCTCCCTTCTGGGTTGTAGAGTTTCTGCTGAGAAATCAGCTGTTAACCTTATGGGAGTTCCCTTGTATGTTGTTTGTCATTTTTCCCTTGCTGCTTTCAAGAATTTTTCTTTGTCTTTAATTTTTGGCAATTTGATTACTATGTGTCTCGGCGTGTTTCTCCTTGGGTTTATCCTGTATGGGACTCGCTGCACTTCCTGGACTTGGGTGGCTATTTCCTTTCCCAAGTTAGGGAAGTTTTCGACTATAATCTCTTCAAATATTTTCTCTGTTCCTTTCTCTCTTTCTTCTCCTTTTGGGACCCCTATAATGCGAATATTGTTGTGTTTAATGTTGTCCCAGAGGTCTCTTAGGCTGTCTTCATTTCTTTTCATTCTTTTTTCTTTATTCAGTTCCGCAGATGTGAATTCTACCATTCTGTTTTCCAGGTCACTTATCCATTCTGCTATTGATTCCTTCTGATGTAGGTTTCATTTCAGTTATTGTATTGTTCATCTCTGTTTGTTTGTTCTTTAATTCTTCTAGGTCTTTGTTAAACATTTCTTGCATCTTCTCGATTTTTGCCTCCATTCTTTTTCTGAGGTTGGATCATCTTCACTACCATTATTCTGAATTCTTTATCTGGAAGGTTGCCTATCTCTACTTCATTTAGTTGTTTTTCTGGAGTTTTATCTTGTTCCTTCATCTGGTACATAGCCCTCTGCCTCTTCATCTTGTCTATCTTCTGTGAATGTCTGTATTATTTTTCAGATTCCACATGTAAGTGATATATAGTGTCTTTCTCTGACTTACTTTACTAATATTCTCTAGGTCCATCTATGTTGCTGCAAATGGCAATAATTCATTCTTTTTTGTGGCTGAGTAATATTCCATTGTATATATACTACATCTTCTGAATCCAGTCATCTGTTGGTGGGCACTTGGGTTATTTTCATGTCTTAGCTATTGTAAATAGTGCTGTTATGAACAGTGGGGTGCATATATCTTTTCGAATTTGAGTTTTCCGGATATATACCCAGGAGTGAGATTGCTCGATTATATGGTAGTTCCATTTTAGTTTTTTAAGGGACCTCCATACTGTTTTCCATAGTGGCTACACCAATTTACAGTTCTCTACACCCTCTCTGGCATTTATTATTTGCACCCTTTTTGATGATAGCCATTCTGAATGGTATGAGTTGATATCTCACTGTGAGTTCAACCATGATTTGACACATAGAGTTGTATCACAGTCCACTGTCTTCCCAATTATATATGATCTACTGTGTAATTATTTATCCCTCTTGTACAAATTATATTCATTAAACTCAAATCTCAGCTTTAGCACTAAATCAAGCCCTTTTCTGTAGCACTTGTAAATTTTTGTTGTGTAAATATCCCATCATGGTCAGTCTCAGTCTAATCAATGTGACATCACTAAACGTGGATTTGGGAACAGATGCACAGTAGCACACCGTTTTATAGTACTTTCAACAAAAAGGTATACTAGTGAATTTTAGTAAATGTAGTAAAATAAATAGGAGGAGATAAGTTTGAAATGTGCATTTATCTTTACTTTTAATATAATGTACTTAATTGTAAGTTTATATAAGTTTAATGATCAGTACCAACTGTCTTTCAGAATTCTTGAAAATTTAACACTTGGCTCTTGCACGCCTGTGTGAGACAGCTACAGCACACCACTGAATATAACTTTTTTTTTTTAAACATCTTTACTGGAGTGTAATTGCTTTACAATGGTGTGTCAGTTTCTGCTGTATAACAAAGTGAATCAGCTATACATATACATATATCCCCGTATCTCCTCCCTCTTGTGTCTGCCTCCCACCCTCCCTATCCCACCCCTCTAGTTGGACATAAAGCACAGAGCTGATCTCCCTGTGCTATGTGGCTGCTTCACACTAGCTATCTATTTGACATTTGGTAATGTATATATGTCCATGCAACTCTCTCACTTTGTCCCATCTTACCCTTCTCTCTCCCCGTGTCCTCACGTCCATTCTCTACGTCTGTGTCTTCTGAATATAGCTTTTATCTTTGCTTTCTGACTTACCTTTATTGTTCTGGGAAAACTGCAGACCCATGAAATAGAAGCATTCTTTGAGTTTCTAATTTGTATTTGTGCAGTGTATTATGGCATTTTTATTGTTATCTGCCGTTAGTACATGTTAAGGAAGAGTAATTACTTCCTTAACATGCAGTAATTAAGGAGGTGACTCTTGCTTAACATGCGCCTTTGAGCATCTTGTTTAAAAAAAAAAGGGGAAGAAAACATAAAAGATATATGCAAAGCTCCCAGTTACTGAGTGAAATTATTCCCATGCAGATACAATTATCTGAACTAAACTATCTCTCGGTGATACTTTTATAATGTAAACCTTTTACATTTTAAAATGCTTCTTCATATTGTCTTATTTGACCTTTTCAACAATCCAGTTAAGGGAGATATTATTGCTCTCATTTTTACAGGTTAGGAAATGGGGATACAGAAAAGTTAAGTGACTTGACCAAGGTTAAGAGAGATAAGGAAACAGGATAGAAAGCCCAGAGATAAACCCACACACATATAGTCACCTTATTTTTGATAAAGGAGGCAAGAATATACAGTGGAGAAAGGACAGCCTCTTCAATAAGTGGTGCTGGGAAAACTGGACAGCTACATGTAAAAGAATGAAATTAGAACACTCCCTAACACCATACACAAAAATAAACTCAAAATGGATTAAAGACCTAAATGTAAGGCCAGACACTATCAAACTCTTAGAGGAAAACATAGGTAGAACACTCTATGACATAAATCACAGGAAGATCCTTTTTGACCCATCTTCTAGGGAAGTGGAAGTAAAAACAAAAATAAACAAATGGGACCTAATGAAACTTCAAAGCTTTTGCACAGCAAAGGAAACCATAAACAAGATGAAAAGACAACCCTCAGAATGGGAGAAAATATTTGCAAATGAAGCAATTGACAAAGGATTAATCACCAAAATTTACAAGCAGCTCATGCAGCTCAATATCAAAAAAACTAACAACCCAATCCAAAATTGGGCAGAAGAACTAAATAGACATTTCTCCAAAGAAGACATACAGATTGCCAACAAACACATGAAAGGATGCTCAACATCACTAATCATTAGAGAAATGCAAATCAAAACTACAATGAGGTATCACCTCACACTGGTCAGAATGGCCATCATCAAAAAATCTAGAAACAATAAATGCTGGAGAGGGTGCGGAGAAAATGGAACCCTCTTGCACTGTTGGTGGGAATGTGAATTGATACAGCTACTATGGAGAACAGTATGGTGGTTCCTTAAAAAACTAAAAATAGAACTACCATACAACCCAGCAATCCCACTACTGGGCATGTACGCTGAGAAAACCATAATTCAAAAAGATACATGTACCACAATGTTCATTGCAGCTCTATTTACAATAGTCAGGACATGGAAGCAAGCTTAGTGTCCATCGATACATGAATGGATAAAGAAGATGTGGCACATATATACAATGGAATATTACTCAGCCATAAAAAGAGATGAAATTGAGTTATTTGTAGTGAGGTGGATGGACCTAGAGTCTGTCATACAGAGTGAAGTAAGTCAGAATGCGGAAGACATATACCCCATGCTAACACACATATATGGAATCTAAAAAAAAACAAAAAGAAAAAATGGTTCTGGAGAACCTAGGGGCTGGACAGGAATAAAGACACATATGTAGAGAATGGGCTTGAGGATACTGGGTGGTGGGAGGGTAAGCTGGGATGAAGTGAGAGAGTGCCATGGACGTATATACACTACCAAACGTATAATAGCTAGCTAGTGGGAAGCAGCTGCATAGCACAGGGAGATCAGCTTGGTGCTTTGTGACCACCTAGAGGGGTGGGTTAGGGAGGGTGGGAGGGAGACGCAAGAGGGAAGAGATATAGGGATATATGTATATGTATAGCTGATACACTTTGTTATAAAGCAGAAACTAACACACCATTGTAAAGCAGTTATACTCCAGTAAAGATGTTAAAAAAAAAAAACTGATTTCTTGTAACAGATACTGTATCATACCACATCTTTGTGGGGTTTTGTTTGTTTGCTGACTTTTGTTGCATGTGAGGTTCTCTCTGCTAACTTGGTAAACAATATTCTGCTGTGTAGGGGATTGCCTATTTTTAAACAGTTAACCACTCAGTAATACAGCTTCATTGTTCTCAGCTACACATGTTTCTATTTTGCATCATTCTAGAAAGAAGTAAAGTACTGAATTCAGGTGTTTGATTCTATGTGAAACTCCAAGGCCAGAGGTCTTTTCTGCTGTTCCAATGAGGGAGGTGTTCACAGTGAGGGCCACCCTGCCTACCATTCCTAAGCCCTGTCACGTGGATGTGGGGAGAATCCCATAATTTGTTTGTTGAGAGGATTACATGTGTTTAGTTTGCATTAATTTCAGAGCTTTGACATTAGCATTTCTCATATGGGACTGCTTTTGCTAGATACTAATTTCCCATTAAGGAAATTGAACTTTTGGCATTTTCTAGAGGTCTAATCCCTGGCTCTCCACTCTGCAAGAAGGTAGTTGTTTTGCTTGATTGGCACTAAAGCTTACCCCTTGAATTTTGGTAAGGATATTATCAGGTGTTTTGTTGCCTAATATTAAGCATCTCATACATTGTGAAAATAGATAGGCACTAGCCACAGATATCTTATCCACTTTATTCAATTATCCCAGTTTTTAAGTTTTCGGTTAGGTGGTTGAAGTTACATAAACAGATCTATTCTTCTTTTGTACAGTGTAAGGAAAAAAAAGAAAGGCTATAGAACAGAATAGGTTGACACTTTAAAGACTGAGAAAAATAATTTTTGTCCACATTTTAAACCCAAACAGAATTTTATTACCTAATTGCTACTACCATGTGAATAATTTGGTTGATTTTTATGGAATTATATTTGTCATTGGATATTGAACTTTTGGCATTCTCTCTCCTTCCCCCCCATTTTTCTCCCTCCTTCCGTCCCTTCCTCCCTTCCTTCCTTTCATCCCTACATCCCTTCCTTCCTTCTTATCTTTCCATAAGTCAGTTCAGCAACATATCAACCCTAAAAAGGCATAGTTCCTTCTACAGAGTTAGAATGGCAAAAAACACTTCCATTAACTTATTTCCTGAACGAAGGCAGAATATTATTTGAACTCCAGTTATGCCATTTATTGTCCATGGGAATAATGAGATAAAGTATTTAAATGGAAGGGATTGTGCGCCAGGAGCCCATATGCCTCATATCTAATACACAATTCGAATATAAGCACACTAGTAAGAACTCTAAATTGTTAAACAGGTGGTGGCTTTTGGGCTTCATTCAGTAGAAAATCGTACTACCTCCCTAGACCAGTAATTCCTGATTTTCAACCTCCATTGATTTCTTAATAGATTTAATTTTATTTGACCATTAACTGGCATTTATTTCTAAACAAAAAGAATAGCAATAAATAAATATAGTATTTAAGAAGGCAACATCTTTTTTTTTTTTCCACTGCTGTAGCCTCTCCCGTTGCGGAGCACAGGCTCCGGATGCGCAGGCTCAGCGGCCATGGCTCACGGGCCCAGCCGCTTCGCGGCATGTGGGATCTTCTCGGACCGGGGTACGAACCCGTGTTCCCTGCGTCGGCAGGCAGACTCTAAACCACTGCGCCACCAGGGAAGCCCCATCTTATTAAACTAGAAAGGTGATAGTTTATGAAGTGAAAAAGTTTAGAGTTAAAATGCCGCCTCTGGGCTTCCCTGGTGGCGCAGTGGTTGAGAGTCCACCTGACGATGCAGGGGACGCGGGTTCGTGCCCCGGTCCGAAAAGATCCCACATGCCGCGCAGCGGCTGGGCCCGTGAGCCACGGCCGCTGAGTCTGCGCGTCTGGAGCCTGTGCTCCGCAACGGGAGAGGCCACAACAGTGAGAGGCCCGCGTACCGCAAAAAAAAAAAAAAAAAAGCCACCTCTGCTTTTTGTATGTAGATACAAATTCTGTGTAGATACAGTATTATAAATAGGGTTTGAGCATAAGATGGGGTAATATTTTTGGAGAATAATTTGGAAATATATATTAAAAACATGAAAGTGTATGTAAGCAAGAAGTCAACTTCTAGGAAGCAGTCCTAAGGAAATAATCCTAAATATGTTAAAAAAAAACTGTGCATGGCCAAATGAGTGTATAATTGTGAAAAATGTAGATCTCTGGCAAGAGATATGAAGTCATACTGACTATGCTCACATTACAATTATATTAACAAAAACAAAGCAATAAAATGAAAATTTATGACCATGTAAATAAAAAAGAAGATAGAAATAATTTTCTTTGATACAAATCAAATAAAGTTCACTAAAAATAGGCAACAATTTAAGCTATCTATGGAAGAAAATACTCAATATGCTAATAGTGGTTGTGTTCTAAATATGTTTTACTTTTTTAAATTAAAAAGGTCATATTACTTTTATAATAAAGAACGTGAAAAATAAGAAACCGCATTCCTCCTCCAGAAATAGGCATCACATTAACCTAGGTCTAATGATTATACAAACCATTTTTCACCCCTGTATTAATTTAAGAATATGCTCAAGGTAAGAATTTTTAATAGTGAAAGGGCCGGAACCTTAGAGATCATATATTCTAAATTTCCATTTGACATGTAGATGTGACAACATTTATAGCAAGGACGACTGAAACCCCAGTCTTTTAATTCTTAGTCCAAAATCTTTTAAACCCCAAAACATCTTATTATAAAAAAACTTTTTTTAATCAAAGTGAAGTTATTGTCTATGTGAGTACATAAGGGATTACCAATTTACTACATGGCACACATACAGCCTGTTACAATGGGATTCTAGTTTATCATGTCATGAATGTTACTTACTAAAAACAAACATATTATGTGCAGTAATATGTTGGGCATATAAAACATTAAATATATAAGTACCAATATTTATGTACTAACCTTTGATTAGTAGCATTTGAGGGATGAGGGACAACGAAGGACCCATATCTCTATTTAGGAAAGTTTGTATGGATGTCATCTTGTTTCTTAAATAATTATTTTTTTTGCAGCAAGTACAGGCATTTATTAATTTATTCATTCACTTAATAGGTACTTATAAATCACTACTATGTGCCAATTGCTGTACATAGTGCAGGAGAGATAATGATTAGCAAAGACATATAAAAACATTTTAAAAATTCTTATTTTATTGTTCCCTTCAAAGAGAACCATTGCATTTTATAAATATTAGTCATCCTGAGGTAATCATTGTGGATAATCTCTAAGTCATTACCACTTGGGGTCTTGGTGAAAAAACTAAAATTGAAAGAAGGGAATAAAGTGGATAAAGACATTGAGTGCTCTGGGTATTAATTAAATATAATGGCTAAGGATAGGAAGGTGGACACTGTCTATACTCTGTAGATTATGACATATTTCTTTAAAGTGGCCTCTTAAATTTGCCTAAAGTGAATCTGCAGTATTGTCTTTGTCTTAAAGCTTTAATATGTACCACATATGGTCAGTTGTTTTTGAGTTGACTGTACTTGTAAAACATGTAATGACAAATTATTGTTAATATATGGAGCCAAGTGTTTGTCCCTATCCAATGATAATGGTTTCTTTTATTGGGAAAAAGGAGGTTGAAATGCAGACTTAACCCCTAAAGAATCGTATTTTCTGGGGAAAAAATAAACTTCAGGATATGAAATGTTATTTTATTAATGAAGCCCTCCCTACTGCCACAAATAAGAGGATGTTCCTTAGGGATTTAAAAAAGTTATTTGTGGGTCTCTAATGCTTTAATCAATATTTGCCTAATTGAATTGATGCAAAGGTGAAAAAGTAAAGGCTTGGGGACGTTGTGAAGATATTATGGGACACACACATGCATATGGATAGGTAGACAGACAATATTTTGTTTTACTTGAGATAGTCTCTGTCTGTAGTATAATTGCCTTTTATGACCAGAATTCTTACCTCAAATGTATTGATTTGTAGAAATATAAGTGCTATTACTGAAAGTGCTGGCAGTAAGATTAAAGAATGGAAGGAAAAATAAATTCTGGCTAATAGACTCTAGGAAGATTGGGAGAAGAATTGTCAAATCCAGCTACCAATACTTACTCAGTCCCTGAGAAGTACCTTATGTCAGCCCAGTTTTAGACACCCTCTTCTTTGAAATCTGCCTCAGAACTGTCAACAGTTACAAATGTTCCTGCAATCTGGAGGCCGAGGCTTAGACTGACTTAATGTTAAGCAGCTGAAATAGCTTGAAAGCATCAAAACAAAGTGCATAATGGAAACTCTGATGAGCTTTTCATTGTGTTTGTCTCCTGTGTTGACACTGGTAATAATAAGAGTTTATTTAAAATAACCTAGGTGGAGAGAAAAGATTTTGTGTATCCAAGCCTAACAACTCAGATGAATAGCAACATCTAAGAGAAAAACTTTTGAGAAAACCATACTGTAATAATATGAAGCCCATCTGTGTCAGGAGTGTCAGGAGGTGCCACTAGATTTGAGGACCTATATATAGTCAGAAAGCCTCCTTCTGGGGGCAAGGTGGTCTAAATGGGATGACCGTAGATGAAATGTGTGTAGGGTAGCTTCTAAACCAGAGAAGGAGTAGTGTGAATATTTGCTGCATTTAAAAAAAATTTTATTGTTATCTTCTGGTATCTCATTTCCAAAGCCACTCAAAATGACAGAAAATAGATGAGTTGAGCATTATACCGGACATATAAGAAGTTTCCATTTTCTAACATAGTTTTTCTGGCTCCCAAGTGTAATCACTGTTTGTTTGTTTTTTAATTTTTTTAAATTTATTTATTCATTTATTTTTAGGATTTTTAGAAACATCCTTATTTCATTTGTCCTTAAACACATCTCTACATGCATTAGAAAATGGATGTGACCTCCACTCACTGTTATAATTGTTTGCAATGCAGCTTGCAAGTACCATTTTTTCAAATTGAGATATAATTGACGCCAGGGTGTTGTAATAGAATGGGGCGCGAGAGGATGGTCATACCCCAGGTCTCAGGTGAGTCCCTGGGACAAGCCGCCAGGTGAGCGTCCTTGACTTCTCACAGGAAGGAATTCAAGAGCAAGCTGAAGTAGAATGAAAGCAAGTTTATTTAGAGAGATGTACATTCCATAGGTAGAATGCAGTCCAAGTCAGAAGGTGAGAGTGGCCCGTTTGGTTTTTTCTTTATTTCTTGCTGTCTTTTTTTTTTCTTAAGAACCAGAACCCAGAACATCTTTTACTTTATGTTGTTATGTTTTTTATTTATTTAATTATTTTGGCTGCGTTAGGTCTTTGTTGCTGCGCGCGGGCTTTTCTCTAGTTGCAGTGAGCGGGGGCTACTCTTCGTTGTGGTGCGTGGGCTTCTCATTGCAGTGGCTTCTCTTGTTACGGAGCACGGACTCTAGGCATGTGGGCTTCAGTAGTTGCAGCACGCGAGCTCAGTAGTTGTGGTGTGTGGGCTCAGTAGTTGTGGCTCACGGGCTTAGTTGCTCTGCAGCATGTGGGATCTTCCCACACCAGGGACTGAACCTGTGTCCCCTGCATTGGCAGGTGGATTCTTAACCACTGCACCACCAGCGAAGTCCCCATCTTTTATTTTAAAAGAAATTATTTGTCCTAATCTTTGGTGCAATCATAATGCCTAAAATTAGATTGTATTCAGCTCAAGACCAGAATTAAATCAATTTAAAATAAACAAACACTATTATCTTGATAAATGTATTCTTTAAGATAACAAGTTGCTGATAATTCTTAAAATTTAACTCTACCAATATTTTCCTTAACTGCATTTTATAGTATTAAGAGTAATTTATTTTATATATTGACTTGTCAAGTTTCCTCCCATGCTTTTATCCTCTTAACCATCATAATATCCCCATGAAGATATTGACATAGGTATCATTTTTTTAATTAAAAAATTTTTTTAACATCTTTACTGGAGTATAATTGCTTTACATTGTTGTGTTAGTTGCTGCTGTATAACAAAGTGAATCAGCTATACGTATACATATATCCCCATATCTCCTCCCTCTTGCGTCTCCCTCCCACCCTCCCTATCCCTCCCCTCTAGGTGGTCACAAAGCACCGAGCTGATCTCCCTGAGCTGATCTCTCTGTGCTATGCGGCTGCTTCCCACTAGCTATCTATTTTACATTTGGTAGTGTATATATATATGTCCATGGCACTCTGTCACTTCGTCCCAGCTTACCCTTCCCCCTCCTGGTGTCCTGATGTAGGTATCTTTACTCTAATTTTACAGATAAAACCAAGGTTCAGAAAATAATAATTTGCTCTTTTCCTTAGGACCTAAGTTCCATGTTATTCCCAGTTTGCCACATGGCCTTATCATCAGATGCTTTCACAAATCATCAGATTTGTAAGGTATTTGCAAAATGCAATTTCCATATCAAACTTGTGTAGCATTGTTATTTTTTAAAGGTATACTTTAAATTCTTTATGTAAATTAAGTAACTGCTATTATAATAGTGGGCTTAATCGAGACAAATAGGTTACAGATAAAATTCCATTACAAAAATGTCACTACAGAGAAGAGTTCTGTACAAACAGCTATTTCCTTGCCTGGGCAGACAGCCCATGGAAAGTGTTTGTCTGATCTAGTTGCAACGAATTCTCTGTGAAGAAAAAAGTGCTTTCTCTGGATTCTAAAAGTCAGTATATCAAATGCAACAGTACTCTTGTGTGCTACTTTCAGTGTCGGTGGGAAAAAGACAACTGACTTAAAGGATGGTTTTATAGGTATATAAGAGTGATAGTTACTTGTTTCCATTTCAAAATATTATCAAACAAAACCTGTTTTTACTTCAAAATTACCAAAACAAAGCTATGAACATAAAGGTTCTAAACATAGGGATTGAGAAAGGAAAAGTATGTGTTTAATCAGCTCCTCATTTCTTTAATAGGTTCTAAATACTTTAAAATGCCTTAGAGACTGGGCCTTGGCTTACCTGTAGGTACTGTAGGTACCTACAGATCATCACATATATATAAAATGGAAATAATAAAATATTTGTTAACTTCTCACAAATTTTCTTTGAGGAAAAACATAGCTTAAAAAAGCATTGTAAAATATGGCAGCTTAACTATATCTCTACAGAATGTGATTTTTGCAAGAATCAAATAGTTATAAATCAAAACATCTAGCATAACCTTGATACAAAGTAAAAATATAGCAAAGGATAACACCCACATACTAGCACAATTTCATTTTTTTGTGATCCTTTGCTGTCTTTACTCCCATTATTTATAGTAGCCAACTGTTTATACTTACTGATGCTGATGTCTTGTAACCACTTCATGATTGTATACAGTCATCCTATGCATCATGTTAATGGCTGCATTGTATTATTATTCAACTATATCCCTGTTGTGTATTCTTACATTATTTACAGTAAAACATGATACTCAATTTTTACTATCCTTTTGTCTAGATGATATTTTGAATTACATTTATTAGGATATTCCTGTTATAGCCCAAAGTGTAATACTATTTTTTATAATAATAGCTATTGCCTGATTTTACAAAACCATTAAAATTCATAAAAAGAGTCTTAATGACACTTTCAAATTATATTCAGTGTGTATAGATAGAATTATACCTGTCACACTGTTAATTATAAAACAAAATTTTAAATCTATAAACATCTTCAATTATAATAATTTAATTACATGTATCAAGTTTAAAAATACTTTAGGAAGAAACTATGATGATATATTTCCATTGCCTCATGAATACTTCTGCGAAACCAAATTATATCATAAATGTTTGATTAAATTTATTTCTTCTCCTTAAAAGATTATATGACTCATTAAAAAAATTAAAGTATACTAAAATAATTTTTGTTTATGCAATTTTAATATCTCTTTTCAAACATATTTTTCATTGTAAAAATTTTACTAGTAGAAAATTTAGAAAATTATTCACAGTCACATTCGTCATGTAAATTAGTGTTAATGTTTTATTTTTCTTTCTAGTTCTTTTAAAATGAGTGTGTGTATATATATATATATATATACTTTTTAAAAGCAAATTTGTGATCATGTTGAAAATTAATCTTTCAACTTAATTATATAATGAGAATTTCTTCATGTTTGTAAATATTCTGAGAAAATGTTCTCATCATTGTTGCTTTTCTAAAAAAATATTTCAAGTAATGCTACAGTGAACATTTTTGTAAATAGAGTCAATTCTAGAGAATTAAAGATGTCTGTGTTTGAGTATCACTGAGAACCATAGCCATATGTAAGATGGTAGATATATAAAACAATATATTCTATATAAGGCTTCAAAAATCCATTATGAAATTGTTTTATAAACAATTAAAAAATCTTGATTGGTGGTGTTTGATTGATACATAAAATGTTGTAAAACCTATTAAATAAAAGTGTTACTCCTCTGGCCCTTCCCTCTTGGAATGGCAAAATCTCATTTTCAGCCTGAACAAGCACTGTCAATAAATGTAAGAAAGCTTGATGAGAGCCTTGGGGTTAGCATGTCAGGGCAAATTGCTGGTTCTTTTGTCATAATAGTTGTTTGGGGATGTTCTTAAGACACATTAAGCCATTTTGAGTGGTAGGAGAAAATATATTCTCTACAGATAATTTAGAAATTTTCTCAGTGGAACTCTTCATGAAATAAGTACTTATTATTTTAAAACACTGAAATATTATGGTATTGTACTGAGTTTCAAATAAGAAAGTGAATGCAATGTAATCTCCACCCTCCAGGAAGGTGCAACTTGCGAGTTTGTTTGTATGGCCTGGCTCTCTTTTCAGGTACAAGGGCTGGATTATGGTTTACACCTTCCTGGGGCTTCTTGACACCAAGAGTCAAGATCAAGATTAGACTAATCCAGATCTTTTTTTTTTTTTTTTTTTTGGGCCCATGAGTATAGTGATACTTAAAGAGGTTAAACAACTTCCCCCAGGCCACATAAATCTGAGCCAGAGCTGAAACTTGCATTTTAGGGCTTTAGTTTGATCACCTTTCCTCTCACCACCATTTTGTACAGAGGTTCAGAAGTCTCTTTCCTTTATTTTATAATCAAAATAGTAGTTTAGATGATAAAGTTGCCCATTATTAAATGGCTTTTTCTTTTTCTTTTAAATCTGTGAAAATGGCTACTGGAATGATGTATACATTTCCAAAGGTATAAAAAATAAAACTGAACAGAGATGAAATCAAAGTTGTAGTAAGTCAAAAGTGTTAAAAATTTCATATTTCTCCTTTAAAAAATGTCAAGCCAGTACATTTTTGATGTTATATTGATTTTTATTTTAGTTAGATCCTTTATTTTTCGCTTGTTAATCACACTCAGACAGATCTTCAATGCAAAATCCTTAGTTGTGGGTGGCAGAAACAGAGAGATAGCAGCTTGCTTATTTTAATATTTAATCATTTCCTCTCTCAGTTTGAGGTGAATAGACAGAGGCTTGTGGACATGTCAAGGAAGATTGTCAAATCCATTGTCTCATTAAAGGAAGTCTAACTGATCCATTTTGTCTACCATACAGACATTTCCCTAGTAGTTGATGGTAGATTACTTATCTTAGGAGGTAAAATTAGGTGATTCTCATAGTGATTTTTATTCATCTTTCACTTTCTTTATTCCAGAGAGATTTATTCAGTCACAGAATACTTAAAATTTGAAGGCATTGAACTTTCTTTCAGTTGATTGTTCATCTGAAGGACTTTTCTATGAATCATTAATTATAATTGAACATGAATTATTAGTAGGTTAGTGAAATTCTTAACTTGAGATCTCTGTCACTGAACAGGGTTCAGAGAGGTAGTAGTGCTATTAAATAATGGTCAGATCCATTGATCCTCATAGCCACAGATTTTATTTTCAGATGTTAGAGCAATTAAATGGGACATCTGTCACTTCACCATTGACAGGGCTCATTAGACTGGCTGGCCATTGCTTTTTCCTATCTCAGCTCTCCTATACCACGCGCCGTTGGCTGAAGGGAGTGGCCATCCCAGAGAAAAGAGTGAGTCTTTGGTTGAGAAATTGCTCATGCCCGATTTGTTTCTTCTACTTGTCTCTAGTAAATTTATCCTGCCCCCCAAATGAAGAACAGAGGAATGAGGACACAGAATATCTACAAAGACAGATTCCTTATAGAATCACCCTTTTCTGTTTTTCCTTTTTTCCCACATTGTGACTGCTGTTGCCAGTAGCAACCACCATTATAACACTCACAGCAATTTTTGCTACAATGGGAAGGAATCCCCAGTTAGAAATTGTATGCTTTTTCCATACAGGACACAATCCTTTGTTACTTAATTAGCTTAGTATAGGGTTAAAGCATTAAACAATCTGTTTTAGAGAGTTTAATATTTTTATAACCCTTTAGTTGCTCATTTCTCTACTGATACTGACCTTCCTTGATTGTTTACACCATTTTAAGCTGGTCCTAGATCTCTGGAGAAACAGGATCTTTTTGTGTCTCGGCCTCAAATCCATCACCACAGCCCGAACTCAGAATGGCTCTCTTCCTTAATAATAATTACAGATTCGAATTATTTAGCTATTACTTTGAATAACCCAGGAACTACACTGGAGGTTCTGCATACATTGTCTAATCTTCACCTTTGTCTTGCAAAGTGGGTGTGATCATCCATATTTTATAAATGGGAAAACGAGGCTCTGGGAGACATTTGCCCAAGGCCACATGGTTAATAAATGGTGGTATCTGTATTTCTCAGACTTCAGGCACTGGAGCTCTTTTCTTGAATCTACAACAGCTCTGTTAGTGAACTGTTGCAGCTGTTGCAGCTCCACTTAGATTTCAGGACATAGAAATGCACTGAATACTCTTTGCCTTGGACATGCAGCATGTCATTTCTCCTGGGGAAGGGTCTATCATTTCCTGAGTGTCCAGGATAAAGGTATTGCCTATTCCCAAAATTTTCCTTCTTACTTCCAAATCTCTCTCTTCAATTCTTATCCTTTCAGCCTTCTTTTCTGACTTCTCATGTCATTGGTCTTGCCCAGGACTTGAATGCTGAACAATATATACTGTTTCCAAAAGAAGTTTAGATGCTGCAAGGGTAAGGCTTAAGGAAAATGAAGGGTAGGGAGGAAACGAATGGAAAAATGAGTCTGAGGCTGATGTTCTGAAGAGGCAGAATATGAACTGCATGGTGTGGAGGAGAAAGACTCAATCAAACCTCATCTAGCCAGGTTTTCAAAATATTTGGGGACATTTTGTTTATAGAATGTTTGTTCTTACATCTAAACCAATGTTTGCCCTGTACCGTGCGCAAGTATCCTCTTGTTCTGTCCTTGGTGGATATGCATAGCAGTTATTCAGCAACCTCCTTTTGTATTTGATGATAAGTATTATGCTTCTTCATAGCTGAGTCCTTAATGTGGTACTTTAATATACTAGTCTCATTAGTGATGAGTATAAGAGGGCTAACATCTAATTCTAAAATATATTTTTTTAAAGATTTTTTTTGATGTGGACTATTTTTAAAGTCTTTATTGAATCTGTTACAATATTGCTTCTGTTTTATGTTTTGGTTTTTTGGCTATGAGGCATGTGGAATCTTAGCTCCCCGACCAGGAATCAGACCTGCACCCCTTGCATTGGAAGGTGAAGTCTTAACCACTGGACCACCAGGGAAGTCCCCTAAATACTATTTTTGATGCAAGGTGTTGTCATACTGTTTTATTTGACAATAGTGCTAAACTATATATATATGATATAAATATCTCTCTTTATATGTTATCTCTCTATATAGATGATATATGACGTGTAAATGATAAATGATTCAGAACAGCTTACAAAAAATATGTATAACAAAATAAGCTATAAATAGAAATTTAAAATCATGATTACATAAAATATGTTAAAGTATGATTTTATTATTTTTTCCTTTTTTTGCTTTAAAAGATTTTTTTATTGGAGTATAGTTTATTTACAACGTTGTGTTAGGTTTAGGTGTTCAGCAAAGTGAATCAGTTATACATATACATATATCCACTCTTTTTAAAATTATTTTCCCACGTAGGTCATTACAGAGTATTGAGTAGAGTTTCCTGTGCTATACAGTACGTCCTTATTTGTTATCTATTTTATATATAGTAGTGTGTATATGTCAATCCCAATCTCCCAATTTATCCCTCCTCCCCTTTCCCCCCGGTAACCATAAGTTTGTTTTCTATATCCATGACTCTATTTCTGTTTTGTAAATAAGTTCATTTGTACCATTTTTTTAGATTCCACATATAAGCGGTATCATATGATATTTGTCTTTCTCTGTCTGACTTATTTCACTCAGTATGACAATCTCTAGGTCCATCCATGTTGTTGTAAATGGCATATTTTGTTCTTTTTTATGGCTGAGTAATAGTCTATTGTATATGTGTACCACATCTTCTTTATCCATTCCTCTGTTGATGGATGTCTAGGTTGGTTCCATGTCCTGACTATTGTAAATAGTGCTGCAATGAACATTGGGGTTCATGTATCTTTTCAAATTATGGTTTTTTCTGGGTATATGCCCAGGAGTGGGATTGCTGAATCATATGGTACTTCCATTTTTAGTTTTTTAAGGAATCCCCATACCGTTCTCCATAGTGGCTGTACCAATTTACACTACTACCAACAGTTCAAGAGGGTTCCCTTTTCTCTACACCCTCTCCAGCATTTACTGTTTGTAGATTTTTTGCTGATGGCCATTCTGACCTGTGTGAGGTGATATCTCATTGTAGTTTGGTTTGCATTTCTCTAATAATTAGTGGTGGTGAACATCTTTTCATGCGCTTTTTGACCATCTGTATGTTTTCTTTGGAGAAATGTCTGTTTAGATCTTCCGCCTGTTTTTTGATTGAGTTGTTTGTTTCTTTGATATTGAGCTGCATGAGCTGTTTCTATATTTTGGAGATTAATTCCTTGTCAGTTACTTCATTAGCAAATATTTTCTCCCATTCTGAGGGTTGTCTTTTTTTTTGCGGTACGCGGGCCTCTCACTGTTGTGGCCTCTCCCGTTGCGGAGCACAGGCTCTGGATGTGCAGGCCCAGAGGCCATGGCTCACGGGCCCAGCTGCTCTGCGGCATGTGGGTTCTTCCCGGACCTGGGCACGAACCCGTGTCCCCTGCATTGGCAGGCAGACTCTCAACCACTGTGCCACGAGGGAGGCCCCTGAGGGTTGTCTTTTCATTTTTTTGTTTATGGTTTCCTTTGCTGTACAAAAGCTTTTAAGTTTAATCAGGTCCCATTTGTTTATTTTTGTTTTTATTTTCATTACTCTAGGAGGTAGATCAAAGAAGATCTTGCTGCAATTTATGTCAGAGAGTGTTCTGCTTATGTTTTCCTCTAAGAGTTTTATAGTATCCTGCCTTAAATTTAGATCTTTAATCCATTTTGAGTTTATTTTTGTGTTTGGTGTTAGGGAGTGTTCTAATTTCATTCTTTTACATGTAGCTGTCCAGTTTTCCCAGCACCACTTATTGCAGAGACTGTCTTTTCTCCATTGTGTAATCTTCCTACCTTTGTCATAGATTAGTTGACCATAGGAGCGTGGGTTTATCTCTGGATTTTCTATCCCATTCCATTGATCTATATTTCTGTTTTTGTGCCAGGACTATACTATTTTGATGACTGTAGCTTTGTAGTATAGTTTAAAGTCATGAAGCCTGATTCCTCCAGCTCTATTTTTCTTTCTCAAGATTGCTTTGGCTATTCAGGATATTTTCTGTTTCCATACAAATTGTAAAATTTTTGGTTCTAATTCTGTGCAAAATGCCATTTGTACTTGGATAGGGATTGCATTGAATCTGTAGATTGCTTTGGGTAGTATAGTCATTTTCACAATATTGATTCTTCCAATCCAAGAACATGGTAGATCTCTCCATCTCTTTTTGTCATCTTTGATTTCTTTCATCAGGACCTTATAGTTTTCTGCATACAGGTCTTTTGCCTCGTTAGGTAGGTTTATTCCTAGGTATTTAATTCTTTCTGATGTGATGGTAAATGGGATTGTTTCCAAAATTATGATTTTAAAAATGAAAAATCCTGACTCATAAAAGTATAAAATGAATGCATGTCACAGATGTCATTCATCTTATTAATCGATGAGGGAACCAGTAAAATGTTAAAAACCAGTCCAAAGACTGGTTTGGGTTTTATTAGATTTACTACAATTTATTGGACTGCTAAATTAGATATAAAACTGGGCCTTAAGCCATAACCTTCGGGTTCCACTGGACAGACATTATTTGCATTTCTATTGAACAGAATCTATGTTTTAACTTCTGTCCCTACAGAGTTGTAAACAGGCACGAAGTAGAATGTCAAGCACAGTACTGCACTGAAAGCATACTCAGTAATTTCTTTTTCCTATTTCCAGGTTTCAGATAATTTTTCTGACAAATAATTCAAAAAATTACTGTAAAGTATCAAGAGCAAGGTGGGAAATGGACCATAAGTACACAATCTAGCCATAAGGTCCTATTAATCAATATGTTTGAAATTTACATTTAGTTGTAGGTCTTCTGGTAGCCAAAGAGAATAGAAGATTTGAAAGGTTAGAAGATTTTATGGTTAGAAAGAATAAATACATCAATTCTTAGGAAAAGGCAAGTATATCCTGAGGAGCCTCAGATTGTGGGTCAAGCGGTGGGGTGAGGGCTTGGAATTACACATCCCATGGTCCTCAAAACAGTTCTCCAGCAAACACAATAACAGATGTCATAGGGCTGGTTTCTTAGAGTGCCCTGTGATGGAAGCCTCAAACATGACATTAAAATCCACCCAGAGAAAGCCATTCCAGTGGGACAGGGATAGGGTGAGAAGGGAGTGGAAAAAATAATTGTAGTCCAAGAATTTGACTTTAAGATGGATCCGCCTCTAACAATGGTTCTTATCAAGGGGAAGTAGAAGAATCACCGAAGGTTCAATGGGCTCTTTTGACAGTTGTGCCAAGAGCAGTGTGAAATTTAAGGGAGAGGAGTCCTGCCAGGGCAGGAACAATACAGCGATATTGAAAACATACTTAGCATAGTGCCTGGAATGAAGTAAGTGTTCAATAATCTGTAGCTGCTATTATCCTCATTATAATTATTATGCTTACTATAAAATAAGTTTTTATATGCTTCTTAGATATGCAAGTGTGGATGTCAGGTGGACTGAACTGACTGAAGTTCAGAGGGGAGAAGGGACCTTGTGATGAGTGTTTGAGAGTTGTCAGTGTACAGGTGTTACTGTAAGCCAGGGGAGGGCCTGGAGGGAAAAGGTGAATGAGTGGTAGTGGCCTTGGCTGTAGGATAGCACAAATAGTGAATATGGGAGAGGTAGTAATTAAATAGTCTTACAAAAATACAATTTCCTTAGTAAAACTTTCATATGAGTAGGACAACAAAGAAATGAGATTATGAGAAATGCACTCTTTGGAGTGAATGTTTTTCATGTTTTTATTTTTAAAATCAAATGAGCAGATGCAGTTTGAGTTTTGCAAAACTCCAACAAATAGTTGTGGTAGGATATTTTTATCTCTGTTTGCAGCTGACAAAGTATAGAAAAGCAGAGTGATGTGCTCAAGATTTAAATATATGTGTACATATATATACTTATATGATTATAATAATATACTAATAAATTTGTATTATAGATTTATCTGTAGATGGCAGAGTTAAGTCTTGACCTCAGAGCTTCTGACTAGTTCAGTGCTTTTCTATCTTATCTTTCCTCCCCCACTGTGCTTGTACTCTCCTTCCGAGTTTGTTGTGTTGCTTGTGATAAGGATCCGATTAGTATCTTCTCAGATGCCAGCCACTGCCTTCCTTGCAACATGGCTTCCTATACAGACTTAATAAGCATGTTCCTTGTGCCATCATTTAGGATATTGATTCAAATATTTACTAATCCAGATGCAGGACCACTTCTGGCTATCATTCCTTCAGTCTGAATTGTCACATTTTGGGTGATGGGTTGTGTGATGTAGGTGGTTCTCCATTAAGGAACTGGATTAAAACCAGAAATGTATTCCTTATAGACCACAGCACTGTCGTTAGGGGTCAGTCACTGCCTGTCTGACTGGATAGATAACTAAAAGTAAGAAATATTTCATTTTAATCTTAGGAAAGCCTCAAACTACTTATACAGCCAGCTACCATACTTGAAAAAGCAAGTCATTAAAAGGTATAATAATTAAAAGCAGTGACCTTGTCTCTTGGTTCTCGGAGACATAAAAATTGCTTGCAACATCAGTCAGCTTTTGCTTTGTGGTGTCTTAAAAAACAATTCCAATCACGTATTGGAAAGGGGCCAGGAGACCCATCTGCTGAGAGTTTGGCTTTCTAAATTGGGTGCAGTGTGTAGTGCTGAGGGAAATGACACACCTCTCTTATGCATGTTTTCATGAGACTTCTCAGCCTCTAGAGAATCTACCCATGCACTGTTAAATTGTGTCATTTGTGGGAACACAATGACAAGGGCCTAAATTGGAAAGCAATGTAGATTTAGCAAGAAAACATTTTCCACTAAAAGGGGACTTTGCTAATTTTCTGTGTCCAATATAAAGAGCTAGGGGATTGAATAAACAACACAAAATGCTAATTCAAAAGGCTTACTTTCTCTTGTTACTAAATTAAAATACTGATATTTCATGTAGATCATAGCACAGAGTGAAATGGAATTGTAAATGTTTGTGAATATATATATATATATATGTATATATATATATATATATATATATTTGGATATGACCAATCTATGTCTGGTGTTAGTTAATCTTTAGTTTTTTATCATTTTTTTTTTTTATTATTCAGAAAGCCTCAGATGGCTAAGTAGTTTGTGAAGAGAGGGAAAATAAAATAAAAAGAAGGAAGAGAAGATATAGATGATCCTGGACTAGTCCTATTTCTCCTTCCATCTCCCCACTATAAATAAACAATAGCAATAATAGCCAGAATTTATTAGGTGCTTTCTATGCAGTAGGGACTACATATGGATTATCTCATGAATCCTTGGGATCAGTTTATTATTTCACTTTATAGATGAGCACAGTGAAGTTTAGAGAGATTAACAAAATTGGTCTGGTTTTGTTTCCCTAGCTAGTTTTCTATAAAGAACTCACATTCTCCATAGAAATGTCTTCTCTGTTTCCTCTCTCCACCTTAGCTCCTAATTTTGCCTTGGCAAACATAAAAAAAGAAGAAAAGAAGAGAACATAGATGTGACCTTTGCCTGTTCAAAAGTGAAGAAGCAGGGTTATCAAAAGAAGAGAGGAAATACCATAGGAAAGAATTTTCAGTTCATCTAGTCCAACATTTTCATTTTCATATGGCTTAACTATAGTTTCAAAATAAGTAAATCATTTAGTTAGAAGTAACCCTGGATTTGAAACTAATGTTGCCCATTCCCAGGCTCGTACTTTTCATATATCACATTGCTTTTCTTCATTTCAAATCCAGAAAATGCCCCCCGAAAAATTTAAGTTACGTGAGGTTATTGATCTGTCTGACATAGTCTTTTTGTAAAGGAATATACTGCTTAGGAACTTCCATTTAGTTACTTGTATATGATGAGTATATTTTATTGACGTTTATGTTCACTTAGCAGGAATCATAATTTTCCTAAGTTCATGATGATTATTTTTTACAATTTTTTTCTTGCTAGAGTGGATTTGAAATTGCCATTGCTCTCTCAAATAAAATGATATATTCACAGTTTTCAGACTGTCAGGTATAGCTGAGGTAAATATAAACTTAAAAGGAAAAAAAAAACTTATTGGATCCTAAAAAAATTTTTGGAAAACATTACACACAACTTCAAATGATTTTTCCTTGTTTGGTGTATTCAATACTACAGAAAAAATGGGTTTAATTAAATTGGAGGAAATAAATCAAAAGGAAGGGCTGACAGTTTTATCTAATGTGACCTATGAATTGAAAGCAAACATCATCAACCACTCTAATTTTTATTCCTTCTATAAATAACATACAGCAGGATTGGAATCAAATAAACTCCCTTTTACCATTCTTTGTGCACAAATGCTTTCCTTAATGTTGACAATAATCAGGTTCAAGGTGGTTCCTCTATATTGTGATAATCAGATATTTCATTTAAACTCTTAGATTATTAGATTACAGCACTGATTAATTACTTTCTAGAGAATTCTCTCGACATGGTAAATGGGTACCATTTGCGGGTATATTTGGATATGACCGATCTATGTCGGGTGTTAGTTAATCTTTAGTTTTTTATTATTCAGAAAGCCTCAGATGGCTAAATAGTTGTTCCCATTTTATATATAATTGATGTTTCTCATTTTGAAAATATGATATGCCAAAACATGCTTCTGACATTTCTTGGTTTCACTTCTTGCAGACTTGTTTTTGCAGTCCACAAATTCTCTCTGCCTTTCTTTTGTAAGTATGCTAGTGGGAAGTGCTTGTCTGAGAGACACCTTCCTCTTCTGAAATATGGGAGTAATCATAGAGCTCTCAACAGGCTGTTTATATCCAGTAGTGTATGAAGAGTCACTTAATAAATTTTACAATGAAACATAGGGTGATATTAGAAATGTAAGGGGATATTAATGTTGATATTGGCTTTTTTTCTAAAGACATCCATCCCAAACTAGAGAGACTTGTAATTTCCTTTTCTTTTTTCTCTTTCCTTTAAGAGAACTCCAGAATCACCAACTTAGAGCTGACTACTTCTTTGTGCCCCTACTGTACTTTGAATCTACCTCTTTTATTAAGTCTACCTCTTTGAATCTCTACTCACAACATGGAGATGCATTTACGTGCATGTATGTCTCCCGTGGACTTAATTCCTTGAGAGCAGGGAGAAAGGGCCTTAGTCATCTTTGTAGCCCTAGCATCTCATACTGGGGGTTGCCAATTATATGCTCTTGCAAGTCCTTGTTGAGTTAGATTTAATTTGGAAGATTGGAAAGCAGGAATTGTGTGTTCTATTCTTTCATTTGTTTTTCTTTTCTTAAACAAAATAGAGGTTTACCCTGCTAAAAGAATAGTTTATCTTGGACCAAATTTATTTTAAAAATTAGATTTTTATGAAAGGGGGAGCAAATAGTAGGAATTAAGTTGTATTCATTTGCCTTTCTTTCATCTTTATTGTCATCTTTAAAGAAATGAGTTGGTGTCAAATTGACTGTTTTGGTATGGAAAAATAATAAAGTAATTTGTTATGAATAATTACCTTTCTCCCTTAAATGATATTGTTCAAATTAACAATAGCAAAGTATACTTTTCTTTTTCAACAAGGTCCAAACTTTTAGAAAGTACTTTGTGGAATTTAATTTCAAGAATAATTTTATATTAATTTTATAATATAAAGAAATTTGAAAACTGAGTGTGAATCATTGAGTCTAATGTCTCTTCTGAATTTCTTTTAAATGTGATTATGTTTTCTAATGTGTATCATCATTCTTCTTTAAGCACAACATTGATTTGTTTTTTCCCCATAAGATTCTGATAAAAAAGAAAGTAATTGAGTCTTTTTTTTAAAGTTTGTTTTCTGTTACTTTCATTTAAAAATTCCTCTTACTCTGTTTGCAATGTAATTTTGTTCCATTTTTTTTTATTGTGGTAAGATATACGTAACATAAAATTTACCATTTTAAGCAATTTTAAGTGTACAGTTCACTGGCATAAAGTACATTTACATTGCTGTGAGAACATTACCACCACGTCTCTCTAGAATTTTTGCATCTTCCCAAACTGAACCTCATATCCATTAAACAACAACTACTCTTTCCTCCTCCGCTTTCTCAGCCCCTGGCAACCGCCCTTCTACTTTGCATCTCTATAAATTTGATTACTCTAGGTACTTAACGTATGTGGAGTGATAAGATGTTTGTCTTTTTGTGACTGGCTTATTTCACTTATTGTAATGTCCTCAAGGTTCATCCGTGTTGTAGTGTGTGTCAGAATTTCCTTACCCTTTAAGGCAGAATAATATTCCATTGTATGTGTATACCACATTGGGTTGCTTCCAACCATTTAAAAAAATTTCCCTGTAATTTAATCCTTCTGGGGCTGTAATTTTAGCAATTTTAAAGTACTTCAACAAGCATACATTTTAACAAATCCTTTGACCATAGAGTGTGGTTAGGCTCCACATGGGCTCAAATCTTGACTCGGTACATCACTGGCCATGTGACCTTGAGTAAGTTAGTCTCTCAGGGACCAGGTGTCCACATTTTTACAATGGAAATTATAATAGCATAACACTTGATTGCTGTGGATGGTAAGTGAAGAATTGACATTTAGTTCTGTCTGTGAGAAGAGTATTGCAAACCAGTCCCGCTGCTTCAATTCATTTAAACATTTATGTGCTGAGTGCTTTAATCGGCATCATGTTAAGTGATCTACTGTATGCTAACAGGTGGTGTAGTCCTTTCTCTTTGCGGCGCTTAGGGTTGGGGTGGGAGCTGTGGTAGGAATTAGTAAGCACAATAAAGCAGAATTCATGTCCATAAAGTGAAGTTTTTTAATTGTGAGATTTTTAATTGAAAGGGATTATTTCAAAATACAGGAAACTGGGAAAGCTTTCAATGATTCTGTGCCAGATATGTGTGCTTGCGTGCATGCGTGTGTATGTATATGTATTTCATTTAATCTTTATGAGAACCTATGTGGTAAGATTATTATCCCCATTTCACACATGAGGGCACTAAGGATCAGAGAGAGTTTACAGTTGGTAAGAGTCAGAGTTTAGTATGAATCAAGATCTGCCTGCTGGCCAAGCTGGTACACACCTGTGCTCACCATTTTACTACAGCATGCTTCAGGCTGAAAGTGTAAGTATTTGAGATGGATCTGGCAGAAGATATGAGAGAAGAATGTGGAGGAAGAACATTCCAGATAAAAGTGGCAGAGATGTGCTCAAGTGAGGCACATGCTTAAGACTTCACTGGTATATGAGTAGGGAAGGATGCGTAGTAAGGCTGGAAAAGTAATTTGGATATGAAATTGTGGAGTAGATATCCTAGGCAGAATGCCAGTTGTGTGTGTTTGACTTGGTAAGCAATGGCAAGATATCAAAGATTTGGGTACCGAAATGTCAGAGTTGCCTTCGTGAAAACTAACGAGTAGAAATGTAGAGGATGGAGAAAGGAAGGTGGGAGGCAGATTGAGAACAGTGAAGAGGAATATCAGAAGAGTTTATATGAAAGAGGCTGGATTAAGGTGATAGCTTGCAATGAAAAAGAAGGGATAAATTCAAGAGACACTGCAAAAGTGAAATCCACAGGATTTAGTAGTACCTTATTGGATGAGAAATCGAGGCGAGAAGGACCGACTAAAGTTTTAAGTTGAAAGGACTAATAGAATGATAGTTCTATTAATGGGAATAATAAAATCAGAAGGAGGAAGCTGGAGAGTAGGTGGCGAATTCTGGTTTTGGTATTTTGAGTTTAAGAGTCTAGAGATTAGTCCTTTTGCTAATATACCCAAGGAAGATACACTGGAGGAACATCACCTTTAGTGGAAAAGAATGGAGGTACTGCAAAACTTAAGGGCAAAAGAGAGTCTGGGCTAGAGGTAGGAATTTGGGATTGTGAAGCACTGCCTCTTCCTTAAAAACAAATCTTTAAATTCCAAGGTTAGGAGGAGGCCAGATTGTGCGATTCTTACTTTATTTTAATTAATGAATTAATTAATTATAATCTGCCAAATCTAATTTTTAAATTTTTTTATACAATTAAAAAATTTTTATACAATTTTAAAGATTACTTTCCATTTACAGTTATTACAAAATATTGGCTATTTCCCATGTTGTACAATTTATATGATATGTCCTTGACACCCAGTAGTTTGTATCCCTTACTCCGCCACCTCTATATTGCCCTCCCCCCACTGATAACCACTAGTTTGTTCTCTATGTCTGTGATTCTGCTTCTTTTTTGTTATACTCACTAGTTTGTTGTATTTTTTAGGTTTTGCATATAAGTGATATCATACAGTATTTCTCTGTCTCTGTCTAACTTGTTTCACTTAGCATAATGCCCTCCAAGTCCATATATGTTGCTGCAAATGGCAAAAATTCATTCTTTTTTATGGGTGAGCAGTATTCCATTGTATAGATGTACCATAACTTCTTTATCCATTCTTCTGTTGGTGGACACTTATGCTTCTTCCATATCTTGGCAATTGTAAATTATGCTGCTATGAATATTGGGGTGCATGTATCTTCTCAAATTAGTGTTTTTGTTTTTTTCAGATATACACCCCAGTGTGGAACTGCTGCATCATATGGTAGTTCTATTTTTAGTGTTTTGAGAAACCTCTATACTGTTCTCCATAGTGGCTATACCAATTTACATTCCCACCAACAGTGTACAAGGGTCCCCTTTTCTCCACATCCTCGCGAACATTTGTTATTTGTGTTCTTTTTGGTGATAGCCATTCTGATAGGTGTGAGGTGATATGTTATTGTGGTTTTAATTTGCATTTCCCTGATGTTTAGCTATGTTGAGCATCTTTTCATGTGTGATTCTAACTTTATTCATTTAACAATCGTAAGGTGCATCTTCCTGGGAGTGGGGTTATGAAAGGGTTTCTCTGCCTTTAGACAATTGTCTCTGCCAGTGCTATGCTTATAGAAGCAGTGGGACTTTCACTTTGACCCCAGAGGACAGCTGGGACAAGGTTTAAAAATCCAAACAAAGCTATGCCAAACTAAGCCCTTTTCAATATGTTCTGTGAAATAAGGATTGTTGGTCCATGGGGGAAAAAAGGTCTATAGTTAAAAGAGCTTGGAAGTGCTGGAGTTAAACAAAGGTAAATCATTTTAAAAAAATTATAAAATCTTGTTTTATTTTACTTCATTTAATTTTACTTCATTTTATTTTTACAGTGAATACTAATTATTATTATTAATATTCACTGTCAACCATTGAGAGAAAGCTATAGAATGATGAAAATTTAAAAGAATTTAAGATGGAGAATAAGTTTTTGGTTCACAAAATATTTCTAACTTCTCTTTAGTTGGGACCTACTATGGGCATGGTTTGTTTTTTTTCCCCCATGGCTCTCAGACTCCCTCCATGCAATAGCTATCCTAAAACCCACCATCCAGGATTCCAATCCTAATATCTTTATTATTAGGATATTATTAGGATCCCTACCCTAATATCTTTTTCCTCAAGATTTTTTTTTTTTTTTTTTTTTTTTTTTTTGCCTT
>NW_006781590.1:695164-704325 GCF_000442215.2 Lipotes vexillifer
CCCCTGCATCGGCAGGCGGACTCTCAACCACTGCACCACCAGGGAAGCCCCTCAAGATTTTTGACCAAGATAGACAGGTCAATTCCATAGCTGGGGTCTATCCTGATTGTGTGTGTATCTATTTCTTTCTTGGGTCTTTGACATGAAGATTGACCTCACTTGGATAATATTCTTCCCATAACGACAATAAGGTAGTATTAATTTTATAAGTTTTAACTGAATAATCATATCTCAATACAATGCAATCATATAATATTTGTTATGGGCTGAATTATGTCCCTCCCAAAATTCACATGTTGAAGTCCTAACCCCTAGTGCCTCAGAGTGTGACCATATTTGGAGCTAGTAATTACAGAGCTAATCAAGTTAAAATGAGGCCATTAAGGTGGGCCCTAATCTAATATGATTAGTATCCTTATAAGAAAATGTGGACATAGACACATACTGAGAGAAGACAATGTGAAGACGCAGGGGGAAGGTGGCCATCCACATAGAGGCCAGGAACAGATCCTTCCTTCACGCCCTTAGAAGGAACCTTGACCTCAGACTTCTAGCCTCCATAACCGTGAAAAAATATATATCTGTTGTTTAAGCCACTTTGTTATGGCAGCCCTAGCCTAGCAAACTAATACAGCATTAAATTTAGAAATACATGTATATTTGTAATGAAGGGTGTTGAAGGGAAAAACTGGGAACCGTCATTATTTTAGACTGAGGTGGGTATCTTCATGGAGGACATTTTTGAAGCCATGGTAAAGGGTGAGGTCACTGAGGAAAAGATTATAGAGAGGGCTTCCCTGGTGGCGCAGTGGTTGAGAGTCCGCCTGCCGATGCAGGGGACACAGGTTCGTGCCCCAGTTCAAGAAGATCCCACATGCCGCGGAGTGGCTGGGCCCGTGAGCCATGGCCGCTGAGCCTGCGCGTCCGGAGCCTGTGCTCCGCAACGGGAGAGGCCACAACAGTGAGAGGCCACAACAGTGAGAGGCCCGTGTACCGCAAAAAAAAAAAAAAAAAAAAAAAAAAAAAAAAAAAAAAAAGATTATAGAGAAGAAAATTTATCAAAGCAAGAAACTTCAAGAAATGTCTGTTTTGAAGAGAAAGTGGAGAATGCAGGAGATATGGTCATTGAGCGGTACAAGGAGAAGCATAAAATTGATAGGAGAAAATTTTGAGTTAGAGGTAAGTGATCTCCAGCATTAATTTGTTTTCCCCTATAGTGCTCGCTTCAGCAGCACATATACTAAAATTTGTTTCCCCAGCTTTAAATTCTGAAATAGGATCATAATCTTTGACAGACACTGTAAAGTCCTATTATTGTCTTATATAGAACCATTAGTATAGAGTGATCAGAATGGCAGACTAATCTAATTTGTAAGAATAGCATGAATTGAACTTATCCTGCAGATGGGGAGAAAATGACACAAAAGCTGACCAAATTTGAAACTGAACCACCAAGAAGACACTGTTTACACCTTTCAGTTAAGCAGTTCTAGAAAGTTCCATCATTTAATGTATATTTTGTGGCTCCTCCTGGTAGTTGAAGGAAAAAGCAGAGATGGGAAAGTTATTTTGTGGTCTGTGCAGTGGAATTCATTCAATATTTGTTATTGATTGCAGAACTGTTTTATCCTCTATTTGAAGAATGCAACAATATACACCATGGCAGCCAGGGTACCAGACCCACACAGCATTTCAGCCACCCCAAAAAGACTAATAATAGTAATCATTTTCATTTCTCTCATTAACTCTAAGCAGTATTTTTAGCCATCTTTTTAAAAAAATTTAATTTAATTAATTAATTTTTTTATACAGCCAGTTCTTATTAGTTATCCATTTTATACATATTGGTGTATATATAGCCATCTTTAAAGTCAAAATTCTCTTTATTATCTTGAAGAAAAGCTGTCATGCAGGATTGTAAAAGAATATGCATTTCTGAATATAATGGGTGTATTTCCTCACATCATTATTTATTTTATTCAACATATTCTTTTTTTTTTTTTTTGGCGGTATGCAGGCCTCTCACTGCCGTGGCCTCTCCCGTTGCGGAGCATAGGCTCCGGACGCGCAGGCTCAGCTGCCATGGCTCTCGGGCCCAGCCGCTCCGCGGCATGTGGGATCTTCCCGGACCGGGGCACGAACTCGTGTCCCCTGCATCGGCAGGCAGACTCTCAACCACTGCACCACCAGGGAAGCCCCAAGCCTGTTTTCTTCCCCCACTTCTCTCCTGTCATTTTTCTAAGGGTGAAAGGTAGGCAGTGAGAGCAAAAAACCTAGAGAAGGCTGTGTCACAGCGGTGTGCTTTCCTTCTGCAGCTATGTTGTGGTTTTAACAGAAAGAAACCTCTTTCCGAGCTTTTATTGAGGAGAGTCCTTATTCTCCATATTTGTAAAGCGGTTCTCATCTGGAGATTTATGAGGACATTCACTCTTCCACAGGGACCTGCTTGGTTTAATGTTAGTTCTTTTAAGCTACTAGTTTCAGAGGACATCTGTATATTACTTTAGTAATATAGCAGTCTATCTGCAGTCTCAGTACTCAAGTTGTCTGATGGGCATTCTGATTAGGCTCCACAGTTTTCCCGGGAAGGCAGGTTTTGGAACTGAATATTCAGAGACCCTAGGCTCTGATTAAAGAAATATACTCTGGTAATGTGTTAATAGAATCAGGGTTTAAGATCCCAGTAAGGTCGGTTAGTCTCTGTTTATCATTGAGTTGTACAGTACATTTAGAGAAGTGTATAGCTTCTGTATATAAATAGCCATTTTTTTCTAATTGAATGTCATACCATTCAAATGCATTTTAAGATTTAAAACATAGAAATTCCATTTATAAAAATAGGAATTTATAGCATTTGAAATGCTTACAATGCTAGTTTTATATGAAGGCCTGTGTTTTGGTAACCCGCATGAGCATAAAATCAGCAAATTGTAAAAGTCCCAGAAAGGTAGCCAGCAGAGGGTTTTCTCTTAAGTTATTCCAGCCAGGGAACTGCTGAGAGTGGGAGAAGGAACACATGCAGAGAAGAATTGACTTTTGACTGTGGAGAAGAACCTTCCAGGTTCTTTGTCTTGGAAAATCTTCAACACGTCTAAGATGCCCTATATATTGTGTGCCTGCAACAGATATCTTTGTAGGTGACATTTTTACGGAAGCCAGTAACAGAGTGCTTTTAAGGCATTTCACTGTTAAACATTCCAGTATTTTGGATTTGTGAAATATCAAATGGGAAAAATAGCTAAATAGCATATATAGGGTAATAGTATTTTGGGTGATGAAGTAAGTGCAGCTGTTTAGAGTGAACATTGAGTGCTTGCAGACAATAAGACTGTGCTGTGTTCCACCTTTTCTGTTCCAATTTCACTGAACTTGCACTTTGGCAGATTAAATGGACATCAGCACACATTGCATACATTTAATTAAACTTTTCACATATCAGCTGCCTAATTATTTCAAGATATTGCATGCGTCTGTGGTCCCATCTTCCCGTCTTCTTCATCCTAGGTTGACATACAGGGCAGATATCTGCTCTTCTGGCTCAAACTCCTTCTACCCCAGCTTTGTGGGCAGAGCTGGGCTGTAAGCAGGTAGCAGCGCCCTCTATGCTCAGCTCTCCTGGTTGATAGGGCAGGAGATAAACAATAATCCTTTATCCTTTGTTTCAGGTACTAACCAGGTTCAGATTGGAGGCTGGCTTTCTAACCCACCTTTGTTAGAAGGTGGCATGTTTTGGGGAAGGGAATGCCTGATTAAACGTGGCAGGACATGGAAATAACCAATTGGCTCCCAGGTCGACAATTCCCACACACCTGGGAAAATTATCATCCACCAACAGGATTGCTTGTCTCTGGGAAAGTCAGTACCAGAAAGAAATTTGATTCAAGAATTATTATTTTTCATGTCTTGTTTCAGAGGGAACAACTATAACATGCAGGACTGTTGCCCAACTTTCAGACAGTAAACTTTGTAACATTTTTTTTCAGGTGCACATTATGATTAAAAAAAAAGGGTATTTCCTATATATTATTTCAGATTCCAGGAAGTGACAGTATTAGTGTGCAACAGAATAGGATATAGAAACAGGGAAGGTGACTCAGATAGCAGAGAAGAACTAGCATAACAAAGGAGAAATGGGCTCCAAATTTGGATATCGTTTCTGCTCTAGCACTTTCTCAGTGCCCTAGTGAAAAGAAATCAGTGGTTTGCACTGCAGAGTAATAATAGCTATATGTATATGGCTGCTGTGCAAGAAAAGAAATCTTTTAGAAGTTGTTAAGGAAGCATACTTGAAGCAGGTTAATTTGTTCATTAGATATTTACTGAGCTTACTGTATGTACCAAGCACTATTCCAGCAACTGGGATGCAACATTAAGTAAAACAGAAAACACTTTGCTCTTTTGTCACTTACATTGTTGTGGGAATCAAATGTCCTCAATAGACCTTTGTACCTATTATTCTGGTGACCATGTTAGGAGCGTTGCTTACAGGATGATGGCTGATGTACCTGAGTGGGTGATCCACTTCTTACTTATGTGGACTCGTTATTCCATGTTTTACACCAGCCCCCAACTTCGGTGGGTCCTGAGATGTGGAAGCAAGGATTTAGGGAATCAGTGGAAAGAAGATTTGAGCTAAGAAGAAGTCCAGCATATACTTACTCTCAAAGGGAGAGGAAGCAATTTGCTACAGGCCAATCAAACACAGTCACCTCCAGTCCCCAGATTTAGGGATGGAAATTGGAGAATAGTATCTGGAGATACAATGACTGATTAACTTGGGATATATTTTAGCTTTTTTTGTTTCTTTGTTTTGTTAAATGGTAACAGCTAAAGTACATGCAATGCCTCATGATCTACAATCTAACTTATCCTTTTGGAACCTAACAGAACCCTTTAGATAAATGGGAAATGTAATGTTAACCTGGATGTATGCATGAGGACAGGTAGATGAACTAGTAGATGGAAGTTAGAGTCTTTATTCTACTCATAGCTTTTAACCAGAGACCAATATATATGCTTTTGCTGGTTAACCCAAATGGTAAAAAAAAAAATCTGATGGGTGTTGACTGAAAAAAAAAAAGCATAACCTAAAAGTTGAGAATTATTTTTTATTCGGTAGACATAATGAGGACTTAAGCCTGGGAGGCAGCCTCTCAGCTCTGAGGGACTGTTCCAAAGAGGTGAGGGACGAGCCAGGATATATAGGAGTTTATGCAAAAAAACCAGGTAGTCTGAACATCAAAAGATTATTGTTAAAGGAAAACCAGACATCTCAAGTTAAAGAATTTAGCACTTTGCTATGTATGGGAAGATGCAAGAGTCTGGGCTTATTGAAATCATTCCTTTGATATGCACCTTGACTATCTAGGGCCAGTATCCTATTTTTTTCCAATCTGAATCCCCTCAGGGTACACAATGGAGGGCAGCTGCAGTGGCTGATGTCTTGATGGCTGCAACATCCTTTGTTTACTGATATGGCAGGTGACTTTCTTCATCCACATGGGAGAGAAAAAGAGCTTTGTTTTAAAACAGTCTGATGGGAGGGAGGCAGATTTTCTAGGTGAACCTGATGACATGGGAATGATTCTGTTCAACTCTGTGTAGACAAATGCTACTTTAATTTATGTGCAGATGTATCTCCAAGCTGTGTTTTTCTTAAAGCAGGTAAAAACCAACACTATGACTAAGGTAACCCTAGAGATCTAGTTCTTCTCATATTTTAATAAGAAAACTGAGACACAAAGAGGTCATCAGTTTCCCGAGATAAAAATTCTTACTTAATAGTATAACAGAAACTCATAAATAACTTGAATAGGGCAATTTACATTATAATATTGATGAAAATGAAATCTGTAGACACAAGCATATGAATAAATATGTGCTCTTACTGATTCATTGATCCTTCTTAGCCATAATATTTACCTACCATATTTCCTTCTATTTGTGGTGGTGTTTTATATTTATTGTAGCTAATTGATTCTGGGGATAAAAATAAGCCCTGGTGCCTCAAAGACTCAGCAGTCTTGTACAGTATGTTCTCATTATAGTTTCATAAAATAAGTCTTAGATTATCAGATGTTAAGAAACAACACAGTGGGGTAAATTTTAAATAAATAGTTTTAGAAAATGTCCTGCAGCCTTGTCAGCTCCCCAAGATGGTGGGAATTCATCAGAGATCTTGGAAAGAATATAGCTTCAAAGGGAATGGTGGGAGGCCAGGGAGCTCGATGGTATAATGGTAGTGTATGGTATGTTAATAGCCTGCCAAGTTTTGCACCGTTGGAATAATGCTTGCTTATATACCAATGGATCATAAGGAAATACGTTTTTTAACTTTGGATAGTAGTTCATGACTGTATCCTTCCAAGATGAAATTGAAAATTAACATTCAATTCCATAGCTCAATAGGTATTGTTGAAATTACAATATATTAGCAATATGAATTAATAATTTTCTAAAATAATGTATGTGTTAAGCCAAAACAATAGCTTTGAGGCCATAAGAAGGCTGACATGAGCAGAATCTCTAACGCACAAACCCCTACTCTCAGATGTTATATGATACCCTACTCTGAGTATTCTTTTTTTTTTTTTTTTTTTTTGGGGTCGCGGGCCTCTCACTGTTGTGGCCTCTCCCGTTGCGGAGCACAGGCTCCGGAAGCGCAGGCTCAGCGGCCTTGGCTCACGGGCCCAGCCGCTCCGCGGCATGGGGGATCTTCCTGAACCGGGGCACGAACCCGTGTGCTCTAGCATCAGCAGGCGGACTCTCAACCACTGCGCCATCAGGGAAGCCCTCTGAGTATTCTTTGATTAAGCTCAGATACTTCTTTGTTTTCTAATGTCCAGCATGTTAGTGAGAGGGATTTTTTTTTTTTTTTTATCTTGGAGTATGTTTTTGTCTTGGCGTACCTAAGAGTTACATATACATGTTTGAGTCTGTTCCAGAGAGACAGTCCAATTTATCATTTCTAACGCACCCGTGTAAATCAACATTTCATGTTTTCAAATGATAGGCACTTCAGAAAATGAGACAGTACCAATTTGAGGGACAAAGTAGACAAAGAAGGAAGTGATCCGCTGCTTGTTTGTATGAATCTTCTATGCTTATCACAGGACAGAGTACACTTAGAGGGTCAACATTTTCTCTCCCCTACTCCCTCACCTCACCCCTGGATTGCATGGCTGGTGTGACGGTCATTTTGATGTGTCCACAATAAGAGTTCCCAGTTATTCCATCAAATTCTAATCTAGGTGTTGCTGTAAAGGTGTTTTGTAGATGTGATTAAAGTCCATTATCTGACTTTTAAATAAGGGAGATTATCCTAGAAAATCTGAGTGAGCCTGGTTCAACCAGTTGAAAGGCTTTAAAAACAGCTGAGGTTTTCTTGATGAAGAAGAAATTCTTCTTGAGGACAGCAGTTTCAGCCTGTGCCTGAGAGTTCCAGCCTGCCTTTCCTTATGGCCTGCCCTATGGATTTCAGACTTGCTTAGCCAGCCCTATAATTGTGTTAGCCAATTCCTTGCAGTCAATCTCTTAATATATACCTCCTACTGATTCTGTTTCTCTGGTTGTATACCTTCTGTATTCTGTGCATTGTTGTGGGTGCTAGGAGCACAGAGGTAAACTAGACAAAGTCCCCAGGTACATGGAGCTTACATTCTAGTGGCAATTAAATTCCTGAGCTCATCCATGCACACAAACACATTTCCATTGGACAGACAGTCATGTTATTGGAGCCTCTTATTCATTTCTAGGTAGGTTTGTATGCTGATGCTTGGACCTGAATGAAACAATGAATACATTAATAAAAACAGATATTAATCCAGCCAATTTTCTTGTTTTGACTTAATCTCAAAGATATTTTTACAGGTTCCCTCTGACACTGAGGTAAAGACATTCTTCTTCCATGTTTTTGTCACATATTGCAATAAACAAATGGATATAATTCCCTTTACTGGTCGATTCATTGAAATTAATAGCAAAAAGAAAAATGATGTGATTCTTTACAAAATTTGAACATTTATATCCTAGCTAGGTCAATAATTCATAAGAGAATTAGCTAAGAACTACTTTGGAGTTTCCTTTACTAATAAAGTGTTGGCAGTACTTGGAATGCAAGTTGTCATGAGTAAGTCTCCATTAGTTTAAAAAATTCTTTGTGATATATATGTTGGGTTTTTGATAGTATGATCTATTTTCATGGGGTATTGGTGAGGATTCCACACCCTTTCCAGCTTTCATACACTGCTGGTGGGAATGTAAAAGGTACAGTTTGGAGAAAAATATGTCTCTTAAAAAGTTAAATATACACCTACCATACCCAGCCGTTCCACTCCTAAGTATTTACCCAAGGTAAGTGAAAGCATGAATCCGTACAAAGATTAATATGCAAATATTTACAGCAGCCTTATTTGTAATAGCCCCAAACTTGAAATAACCCAAATATCCGTCAACTGGCGAATGGGTAAACAAAAAGAGACAAACTACTGATACATACAACAATAGAGATGATCTCAACATAATTATCTAAAAGAAAAAAGCCAGATATAAAACACATACTGTATTATTCCATTTATATAAAACTTTAGAAAATGCAAACTAAACCATAGTGACAAAGCAAATCTGTGAGTTTCTGGGGACAAGGTTTGGCATAGGGAGGGACAGATTATAAAGCTGCATAGGGAAACTTTTGGGGGTGGTGGATATGTTCATTATATTAAATGTGGTGATGGCTCACATATGTTCTATGTATATACATATGTTAAAACTCATCAGACTGTACACTTTAAATATATTCAGGTTGTTTTACATCAGTGATACCTCAATAAAACGATATTAAAAAACAGAATGTGTATTATGTTTACACATCAAACATGGACTATGTTATAGAATGCAATAGGAACACCTCCCTTTATTGCACCGTTCACTTAATTTGTATCATAATATTTCATTCATTTTAATCCACATAAATTTTAAGGTTCTTTCCTAGTGCTTTTGCACTAGTGTATCTTCACTAGTCAAGATTATGATGGAGTTTCTTTTCCTGTAGTAAGCATATGTAAAGGTTTTCAAACTGCAGATACATCCCACTCTGTGGAATCTGACAGAACCAAATCTGTGGGAGCTTCCCTCCCACAATCCCCCTCCCCCAGTTCACACCT
>NW_006781590.1:704409-709900 GCF_000442215.2 Lipotes vexillifer
ATCTGACAGAACCAAATCTGGGGGAGCTTCCCCCCCCCAATCCCCCCCCCCCAGTTCCCCCCCCCCCCCCCCCCCGCCCCCGCAGGAAACCACTAATGATACAACGTGCTTAACAAACACACAACAGTGTCAACCAGCTCTTCACCTTGAAACTCTTCAGGGGCTGAGGTGATGCCTCCATCATATCTCTTGGATTTTTCACCCTTCGGAGCTCATTTCCACTTACACACTAAAAAGAGTCAACAGAACTCTCCTGTTTTTAGAGAACGTAGCGTTTTGTTCTATTCTCACTGTATACACAAATATTTTGGTCATTATTTTCTAATTGTGGTGTCAGTTTTCACAAAACTTTGGTGCCATTGACTACTTTGTTTAATTATATAGCATGTGGGAAATTGTAACATATACAAAAGTCAACTTTTGAGCATGTGGTCCTAAATATGATGGCTGTAATTCCTCACATTTTATTCTCAAAAGTTACGGGAATCATAAAAAGTCCATTAGTTGAGATTAATATTTTTATAGAGTCTGGCCCACTGTGAGTTTTTCATAAATCTCAGATAATCCAGTGGTAATAAATAATTGCCATTTTCAAGGTACATTTAGCTATTTTGCCAAGGGCAAACCGACTCTTTCAAGCAGCAGTCAATTATGTCTGCCTCCTTTTAGGTGCAATTTTCCCCCTCACCCACAAGGCCCTTAGGGTATAATTCAGAAGAGGTTTTGTGTCCAAAATGAGTGATGGTGTTTAACAACTGTAATACTTTGTACCATTTGCCAGAAGTGTCCTCTGCCTTTCATTCAATCTCAGTCACATGGCGGCATGTTTTTATTTGCATTTGCCAGGGTTTTCCAGGATGACTTTTAGGTTGAAATGTTAGTGAGTGAGGAAAAAAGTGCTCAGCAAGCCTAGTTTAAAGTCAACACTGGTTGTCTTTTATTTTCATAGTGACTGTTGCATACTTGAAACAGACTTCCGCTTTTCCTGCGTTGTGTTATGCAGAACACTAGAAGTTCATAAGCTATTAATAGGTGGTTAGTTAAAAAAAATTGAGTGTCATGTTAAATAAATTTGGGAAACTGTGTTAAATAAAGTTGAACAGATTCCTCTGTTGCAGGATTTCTTGGAACTTTTCATAAATTGCTATATTCTTAATCTCTAAGATAAGCATATAGTCCACAGCATTGACTAAACATATTTGATCACGGCACCTTTTTTTTTTTTAATTCAAAAATACCCATTTTCATCTTGCAAAAAGTAAACACTTCTAAATTATTTTGGAGAAATCTTTCTGTATATGCTCCTTTTGGTATATATTTTAATTGCAAATCAAAATAGGAGAAATCAGAACAATAATTATGAATTTAGCAAGAGTAGCCTTGTCTCTATACTTGTAGAAGGTATATACATATATAAAGTATTGCAAGACATATATACTAGACAAAATGCTCTGTATGTGCACATTACGCCTTTTTAAATATTAAGATAAACAATTTCCTGTCATGGATTCTGCCCTCCCATTTTCCTGTGCAATACGTATAGATGTGAAGAGATCATTCCTCATGGTTGAAAATATTTTACCCAAATTTTTAATAATAAAATAACAATAAGGAATACAGTTTCAAAAGAGTAACTGTAATGTAACACTCCGTATTTGTATGTCACAGTTCACCAAGAAATTTTAAATATATTGTTTAACTTAGTTCTCGAAATCATACTGCAGGGTAGAGAGGCCCAGCCTGACCTCATTTTACACTGAGGAAATGGAGATCAGAGAGGTTAAATGACTTGCTGAAGACCACACAGCCTGATCTAGGCCTGCATCTCAGGAGGGAAAGGGACAAAAATTCCTAAAGTCTATACATAGTTTTGAAGTATTCAGTTCACTGTTTTGGTTCACCAAAGAACATCTAAAATTTTATACTGAAAAAACAGTAGGAGTCTTCTAGCAATATACTGTCTTCCCTCTCCCCCATACCCTGCTTCCTCCTCCTTAAAAAAAAAAAAAAAAAAAAAAGGAAAAAAAAGAAAGGGCCCATATTCACTGTCAGAATACCAACCATGAAGGGTTTGGCTGTGAATTTTAATTTTATTTGAATCCCTGGAATTCTTTCTGGCTTGTCTTGGCAAACATCACAGGAAAGTTGATTTGGGAGCATGAAATCTGGAGGGTCTTAGAAATGACTGAGGTCTAGAGACATAAAGGGACTTATTCAGTAACATATAATAAAGTTGGGACAATCGGGAGTAAAGTCTGGGTTTCTTAATACACTGTCCAATATTTTTCTCATCATACTACACTGGCCAACGTATTAATGGAGGAAGGTAATCTGATAAGGCAGTTGCAAGTTTTCCAGGAAAAAAAATGAAAAGTTGAATATGGTAGCTAAAGACGGAGTTATAATTTGGGTAAACCAGGAAAACTAGATTTGTGCACACAGCTTCTGGTGAAAGCATGTGGGTGGTTCAGATCAATTCCCAGCAAATCGACTCAAAACTCCAGATGCCTTCACATGGCTCCTTGTTATAGTTTCATGACTGAACGATGTCGATTTTATTATTTTCCTTATCACCCAAACAATCATCACTGTAAAGAAGAACATAAACTGATAATTGTTTGTCACTTTTCTAATTGTTTACAAAAGACCCGGGAGTAATTTCTACAAAATTTTGAGCTCATGTCTGTGATGGTAAAGATATGAGATGAATGTTGAATGTTTTCTGTCATTCCATTGCACTTTCTTGCTTGTTTTCTTTAAAAATAATGTGAACCTTTATAATTGACTGTTAATAAAAATACCTTTATTATACAGAAAAACATAAATGATGAAGCAAAACTACCAAAGGGAAGACTGCAGTCAAATGATTGATATATTCTTGAATGTTCTGGGAGTGTGTCAGACGAATAAATATTTAACTAAGGTTTTTCTTTCCCCATCCCACTCTACCCCCCAAAATTAAAGCATTTCAAGTGTCCCTATATTTCTGATTAGGTGAACGTTATTCAAATATTATTTTACCTTTGATTTTAGTGATTGACCACTCACTCACTGTGAATTTGGTCCTGCCCTGGATCCTGAGACACCACTGAGTCAAATCCACTTACAGTTCTGGTTATTCCTGTCAGTCTTACAAGGATTCCCTTCCTCCACCTGACATTTAAAGTTTGGGATTTCCTAGGACTCTGTTGTCAGACTTGTCCCCTCCCCGTCACCTCTCTGGTGAGGGGTGATGAGATAGACCACCAACAGATGAGTACCTTGACTATGACAGTGTGTTTCATCTATCTCCAAATATTTACCTCCTTGAAGTTCTCTCTCCAGTCCAGGCCTGGCACATGCTCAAGGCAGAAAGCTGTAATCCTCCCTCTTACTTTTCATATCCTATTATTTATAAGTCCTAAAATTCTACTTCCTGAGAATCTCTTTAATCCATTCCTTGAGCTCCATATTGCAGACCTTTGTTTTTTCCTACCTTGAAGTTTGAAATATTCTCCTATTTTCTAATTTCTGGGCTAGCCCCTTTCTGGGACACTTTGGACCTTCTCTGTTTGTAACACTTCAATATCTGTAAAGTCTAAGCACCTTGGAAGGACACAAGGTCCCTTGCAATTGGGCTCTTGTCCACCTTTTCAGCCTCATCTCCTCCCACTCCCTCTAAGATTCTGACAGATTTCCTCTGAGAAACTATTTACAGTTCATCAAGTCACCTCTTCCTCTCAGGTGTCTGTGGCACTGTACAGATTCTTCCATCCATGTGAAGTGCCTTTGGTCTCGTTGTCTATTGGGAGACGCCTATGTATCCTTCAGGTGACACTTCTCTGTGCGGTAATCTCCATGGTCCCATCCCCATAGTGTGTTTTCCCAGACATTTTTTTTTTTTTTTTTTTATGGCAGGCATCACCTATTTCAGTGGTTCTAGTAACCTGAATGTTTTATTATTGGAGTTTGAACTCTTTGAGCATGGAAATCTTATCTTTCAATTCTTTGTACCCCCAATTACAACAGCAATAGAAAAGATAAAATACTTTAGAATAAAACAAGAAATGTGTGAGATTTTATGAAAAAAAGTTATAGCTATTCCTGAGGTCTCAAAAACAAATATGAACAAATGGAAAGGCATACCATGTTTTCACATGGGAAAATTCAATATCATATACATTTTTCCTAAGTTAATCTATACATTTAACATGACCCCCAAAATAATATTACTGATTTTTTTTTGAGCTAGACAAACTGAATCTAAAATTCAAATGAAAAAATAAAATAATCTAAATTGACTAAAAGAAATTGACTAGGGCTTCCCTGGTGGCACAGTGGTTGAGAGTCCACCTGCCGATGCAAGGGGCACGGGTTCGTGCCCCGGTCCGTGAAGATCCCACATGCCGCGGAGAGGCTGGGCCCGTGAGCTATGGCCGCTGAGCCTGCGCTTCCGGAGCCTGTGCTCGGCAACGGGCGAGGCCACAACAGTGAGAGGCCCGTGTACCGCAACAACAACAAAGAAAGAAATTGACTAAAAGATTCTGGAAAAGGACAGTAATACATGGGAAGAGAGCTAGCCTGGATATTTTAAATATTATATAAAATATTATATAAAATATTATATTAAATATTTAAAATGTTAAATATTTAAAAATATTATAAAACCATGAAACATAGAACATAGTATTGGAATATGAAAAGAGACAAATCAATGAAACCAAATGGAAGGTCAAGAAATAGACTGGGAAAAAAAAAAGAAATAGACTGGGATACATATGAAGATTGAATATATGATTAAGGTCGCATCTCAAATCTGTGGGGACCACTGATCAGGTATGAAAAAATAATCTTACGTGATGCCACAATAAATGGCAATGAATTAAAGATTTAAATATGAAGAATGGAAGCATAAAATAAATATTTCAATAAGCCATAGGAGAATATTTTTATAAAATTGGAGTAGGGGAAAGCTTTCTAAGTATAACATAAAAACAATAAGGCTTAAGAAAGAAAAATGACAAGTTCAACTACATATAAATAAATAATTTCTGCATGCAGAGATCACTATAAGTCAATTCAAGAAAGTATCTCCAAATCAGGGAAACATATTTGCAACATGTATCAGGACATAGGACTTGTTTAGCTGATATATAAAGGGCCCTCACATATGAATAAGAAAAAGTCCAATGAACTAATAAAAATAGGTAAAAGACAGGAGATAGTTAACAGAAAAGGAAATAAGTGTCCCTTCAACATATGTGTAGAGGCATGACTTCACTCACAAGAGTAGTACACATCAAAGCTCATTGGATTATCATTTACCATCTTTCTGATTAGTAAAAATGAAAAAATTCTGATAATTTGTGTTAGAAAATGTGGGAAAACAATTTTTCTCATAGGGTTTTGGTAAGCGTGTAAATGGGTACAACTTTTATAGAGGGCAATTTGGCAACATCTATCAACATTTCAAATAAATATACCCTTTGACCCAGTAATTCTACGTGTAGGG